>NC_056743.1:1175247976-1175387294 GCF_019279795.1 Protopterus annectens | reverse complement strand
ACTAAATATATATTCCTACTGAGATCGCATTGAATGAGGAAAGGACAAATATTCCGATCTTCACTGTACTGCGATCCCAAAAAAAACAATATCGAATTCCTGATTTTTCGCTCATGTGAGCGCTCGACATTTTGTGTTTTCGTCATTCTAAAGTAGACCCAGATATTACATCCATGTAGACCGCAATAACACACAGACTGAACTCATTTAACTACAGACCACTCTATACAGGTATATCAGTGATATCAAAAATATTAGATTTCGCCCTCAACAGTACGTCTACTGCATCTGGTAAACTTCTTCTAAATGGTTAATGAAGCATTAAACATTGGCCACATGGTACACACGGCACATCTTGACCTATTCAATGTCTCTAACACCATTTCATCTGTTGGTCTCATACAGAAGCTGAGTGTTTTTGAAAAAGAGTCCCATATGTGGTAACACAGACAGCAAATTGGATGAAAAACAAAACCACGTGGTGTAAGTCATAGAGGCTTCATCAAAAAGTATGACAATTAGCAGCAGTGTTCCTCAGGCCTCAGAACTGGGACCTCTCCTTTTCAGTCTTTACTTCTCGGGATCTCCAAGCAGACAGCTAAGAGTTCTGGCTAAAAAAGTTTGCAACTGCCTGTAAACTGGGGGTTGTTAAGTCACCCTTTCATATTTAAGCTTTTCAGAATGAACTCTCCTAAGTAAGTGTTGGTGTGCCAAAAACAGTCTCAAAGTAACTTAAAAAGAGAAGTACTATCACTTTTGTTAGACACCCCCCTCACCCAAAAAAAAATCATACTGTATAAACAACACACTGAGAGAAAACAAAAATGTAGCCAGGAAACTAGCAACTAAGGCTGACAATTTCCTCTTTTTTGGCCATTATGTGACCATGATTGCCAAGAAATACTTTTATTTAGTACAGTTAATTGCTGTAGGAATATCATCAAGGTCTAAAGAGGTATCACTCCTTTATACCCTACTTTGATCAGTCCATTTAATGAGTTCATGGGTTATTTTGGGATTTATCTCACTAAACATATCAAACAATTAGAAAGCCCCCAATGATTCCTAACCAAAAGATCCCAGACTGTAAGTCCTTGAGGTATCAAGAGATGTTGGAATCTCTATCCCTTTATTCAGTGTCTTTGCAGACTTCAGAGGGAGATCTCTGTTTTGCTTACTGTCCCATTAGAAACCTGGTTGTCCTGGACTTCCTGCATCTCCCAAGTGAAATGGCTCCACCAATACCAGAACCACAGAACTAAATCCTCACCAGCAGATAAATTAAACATGGTGGAACGACAGGTTTATAACCCAGCACTTACTTAACATGTGGAATAAAATTCCTGTGCATGGTAAGCAGCACAACTCACTAGCTTCCTTTAAACATAACTTGGAAAGATCAGATGGGTTTTCACAAATTTACTCTGGGATTGACTAGTATGGCCTACCTGGAGTATAACCTCCCTCTTCTGGGCCAGTGATCAAGCAACCTCAATCCCCACCATATACACCGGTGTGGAATGATCACTGTAAAAAAATTGACACACAAGGGTTTTTTCAGATGCAGCTGCCTCTCTTTTTTCATTTGAGTACCCTGCTCTACTGTGATATCCCTGCACCAGTCTCTCGGAACCTACTTATCTTATGGTAAAGGACCCTCTGCAATTATCAGCAGTTTCCAGCTCATAGCCCTATTTTTGCCCTGCTCTCTTGCTCAAGGAAAAAAAAACCTTTGTCCCTCTTTTTTTCATTTGAATACCCTGCTCTACTGTGCTATCCATGCACCAGTCTATTGGAACCTACTTATCTGATGGTAAAGGACCCTCTGCAATTATCAGCGGTTTCCAGCTCATAGCCCTATTTTTGCCCTGCTCTCTTGCTCAAGGAAAATAAAGTACATTGTTCCCTAAGACCTGCCTGAAATACTTTCTTCCACTGTACTTTCTGCCAGACCTGGGCTTATTTCACCCTTGTCTAATTTATTACTGTCTAAATCTAACTTTTCTAGACTCACTCTTTGCTGTTACTACCCACTCCTGCCTTATCTGTCTTTTCTTCAGTAGCCAGTACTGCTGATTGATTTCTCCTCTAGCTGCTTCTTTACCTGTTTCTACCCGCCCCATTCGCCCTGCTGGCTCACTCCACACCCCTACCCCCATATCCCACCCACCCAAGTGCTCTCAACATTATTCTTCCTTAACCAAACCCCCTTCACTAATCATCCAATACCTTACTCCACCTCATTACACACTTATTGCTTACTCCTAATTACTTACTACATCCCACCTCCTAAGTACTTACTAGATCCCACATACTTTTTTCTCTACAAATCACCCCACTCTTCCATTCCTTGTTCCTTATACTCCTTTTCTCTATGATACATCTTTACACATAAGCTTACTATGCCTCTCTTCAGCTTACCAAGAAACTCTAACTCATTCCTCTATTTATTAATTCTTAATACTTTACTTATCTCCCTTATCCTTACTTCCTATGAACACCTAAGCTTTACCAATTTTAAACACCCACCAAGACAAACAACTCCTCTCTCTACTCAAACCTCCCTACCCCACAGTAATATAACCTCCTCATCTTCATACCTTCTACCACATTTTCACAGACTTACACACATTAAATATTTTCAAACCAGAAAACCTTACCCTATTTTTGTTGTCTCACCAAATGTTTGCATAATCTTCAACTGTATCTATTACTACACGGTGACATACATCCTAACCCAGGACCAAGTAATACCATCCTACATTCCCAATCAGTCCTTCCTACTAGATTTCATACTCCCACTACTACACCTAACTCACTCTCTATAGCCCACCTCAATATACAGAGTATAAACAATAAAACTACCCAACTGCATTCCCTGCTACACATACATTCTTTTGATATCCTATGTCTAACAGAAACTTGGCTCAAACCAGTAACTAAGGATAATGATATAATTCCACCTGGTTACAACATCCTGAGACTAGACCACCTGCTCAAGAAAGGTGGTGGGGTGGCAATATTGTATAAATCTAACTTACAAGTTACCTCACTAGATATTCAACCTCCCTCACCCAGCAATGCTGAAAGTTTGATATTTAAGCTCCAGATAAATCCTAATAAAGCCTTGTACATTATTTGCTCCTATATCCCCCAGGTAATAACATTAACACTCTTGAAAACACCCTTAGATGGCTTTCTACATCCTTCCCTCAAGAAACCATACTGCTAAGTGATTTTAACGTTGATTGGAATTGTTGTACTTCTCCTAAACCTACCACTCATATAAACCTTTATGGCTTCCATCAAACCATCACCACCCCCACTAGAACCCATAAACCTAGCAACAAACAAAGCATCTTAGACTAGATATTAGTGAACAGTAATCTCCTTACCTACAAAACAAATGTACTTCCTGATATTAGCAACCACTCACTTGCCTTTATTACTAGACAAAAAACCTTTATCTCCAACCCATTAACCAATAGAATAACTCGTAGCAAAAAAATATAGACCTAGTTAGCTACCAAGCTGAGCTCAAAGCCTGTAACTAGTCACCCCTAAAATACCTGCTTCTTGATGAAGCCGTCTCCTACTTTAACAAGACATTCTTGCAAATTCTAGACCACCATGCCCCCTCCTGCAGGGTCAGAACTAGGAACAAACCTGCTCCATGGCTCTCAAAAGAGACCAGGCAGAAAATACTGCTGAGAAATAAATTCTGGGACAAATGGAGATCTACCAAAAACCCAAATGACCATCAAAACTTTAGGCAACTTAGAAATTTGACAAAAACATTAACACTCATTGACAAAAAAAAAACTATTACCTAAAATTCCAACAAGCCCAAAATCAAAACCCTCAAAAATTCTGGTCAGGCATAAATAAACTACTTCATCCTGGACATGCTAAAACTCCCACATTTTCCAATTTTACTCAGAATTCACCCAACCAAACTGCTGACACTTTTAACAAATTATTTTCTGAAACAGTGCAATATTTAGCAAAGACCCTTTCACATACTAACACTACTGAGCCACTCTCTCATCAATAAATCCCCCGTATTTCAGCTCCAGCCAGTTCCAACTATTTTATCCTTTCCCTACTTTGTAAACTCAAACCATGTACTCCTTCAGCTGATGCATTCCTGCTGAATATTTACAGATGGCAGCTGAATCACTTGCCTATCCTATTTCTATTCGAATAAACAGAACCATTACAGAGGGTACTATCTCAGCCCTCTGGAAAGTCTCTCATATTATCCCACTGCATAAGGGAGGTAACTCAAAAGATCTATAAAATTTCCATCCCATAGCCCTTCTCTCTCCATTAGCAAAAATTATGGAGAAATGTATCCATCGGCAATTACATGATCATCTCCTCCAAAATTACCTACTAGCTGATTGCCAACATGGTTTCAGGCCTTTTCATAGCACCACAACTGCACTCTTAACCTTTACTGGCTGTATTAATAAGAACTGTAACAACAACCTACTTTCCTCAGCACTCTTCTTAGACCTCTCCAAAGCCTTTGACATGGTTAACTATCAGTTAATGTTAGATATACTTAAATCACTGTCACTAGATACTCAACCACTCAAATGGTTCAAATCCTATCTAGAGAATAGACAACAAGCAGTTCTCTGGGAAAGTAGCTTATCCACTCAACTCCCCATCACCCTGGGAGTCCCACAAGGATCAATCTTGGGACCTCTCCTTTTTTTCCATTTTTATTAATGATCTGAGTGCTTCCCTTCCCCTAACCACCAGCTTACAATATGCCGATGACTCAACACTTATCTGTGCCGCTGACTCCACTACCGAACTGCAGACCAATGCCCAAAAAGTTTTTACCTTACTTGAAAATTGGTTCCACAACCACCGTCTCCTCCTCAACCCTAACAAAACTAAGTTATTATTGTTTACTCCTACACAAAGTCTTCCCCTATCTATTTCACAGTTACAGCTAAAAATGGAACTATAATAGCACCAGACATAACCACCAAACTTTTAGGTGTAACAATTGACAATAATCTTAACTTTGACTTGCACATTAATTTGACCATTAAATCTGTAAATAGAAAACTTGGCTCCCTATACAGGTTTAAACCCTTCCTTACTCCCTCAGCTAGGACCACTATTGCCCAAACACACCTTATATCCATCATTCTCTACGTCTCTCCCATCTATTCTAACCTTTCCAAAAGCAATCTGAACAAACTATCAACCTCATATAATAATATAGCTAGATTTGCTACTGGTTCCACATTTCGTACCCATCACTGCCAAATCCTTAAACAACTAGGATGGCTGGAATTACACAATCAGTTTCTTTTTCAGCAACTTATAATTACCCATAAGATCTTATATCATCCAATAAACTCTCCTATACTCTGTAACATTATCAAACCTTATAAAAATCTTACAACACTACATTCAACAAGCAAGTTACTAGTAGCCTTCATTAAATCCAACAATAAATCTGGGGACTGCCTGTTTACTTTGTTGGAACCAGCTGGAACAAACTTCCATCTAATCTTACATCACTTACATCAACACCCCTTTTTAAGAAACTAAGAACTTTGCTTCTATCCCAGTGGCTATGCCCTTGTACTAATCCTGACTGACCTGCTTTTCTTTCTTGCCTATCACCTCTATGTCCTTATTACTCTTACCAATTTCCTTTGTACCTTTCGGTATCACCCTGCAAGTATGTGACTTTTTCTAGTAACATAAAGTACTTAAACTCTTTGTTTCAATAAAAAACTTCTACTCCCTTTTCCTTACCAGCTCTGATTCATCTGTTATGCCCTTCTCTGAGGGCTTTCAGTTAACAACTTAACAGACATACCCCGATGTATCTCCTTATTCTACCTCTCAGTGATATCATGTTGTAATTCTGCTTATTTAAGAAGTTTTTAGGCTAAACAAATTGTTACATTTTGTTCTCAATGGAAATGTCTTGTATTCTTTCTCACCTGGCTACACCTATGTATTAAAGCTGTTTTTCTCCAATTTGTTGCTAATATATTGTTTTTAGCTTAATTTAGATTCAATTTAACATATTGGAAATTGAATTATCCTTTACCTATGTCATTTTGGAGCTTTGCTCCCCAGGCCTCTACTGAAAATGGACATATATCCAGTTGGACTAGCCCGGTCAACAAATGTAAAATAAAAATAAAATAAATAAGCTCTCTGCACCAAATACAATTTCCTTTAAGAGCACACAGGGGAATGCACACTCCAGTCCTGGGGCTATACTTTCTCTCTAGCCCCCAAATAAGACTCCCCACTGACCACTACAGAGATGAGTCCTTAGCCGGATGTTCCAAGTCAAGTCTTCCACTACCCACTCTCTAAGAAATTAGTACACTCAGTCTCGCTTATTCAAAGTAGCTGTCTCAAACACACACACTCTTTAAGATTTGATTTCCGCATACACACACACACACACACACACACACACACACACACACACACACACCTGGGAAAGGCTAGCACAGCTTACACACTCTGCCACATCCACTGAGACTACAGTGTAGATCTGCTGCCACCAAAACACCCAAAGCCAGCTACTTTAAAGCTCTTGCCAGATACTCAAAAGCAGCAAGACTTTCAGGAATGTGAAACCACAGTGCCACTAAATAAATGCAAGTTCTCAAAAAGGTAAAATATTTTCTAAACGATCAGCCACAATGAAAAGATTACATATATGTACTAATGTTCTTTTTTCGGCTTTTCCCAGTTAGGGGTTGCCACAGCGGAACTCCGGTCCACTAATGATTGGCAGTAGAGTTTTACGGTGCCGAGGTGCCAGCTCGACTCCCAACCGTCAACGAAGGCATGCCCATTCTATGCATGTCTTTCGAACACCACTCGATCGTGGGGAGGACATGTAGACTCCACACAGAAGGCGCTCCAGCCGAGAATTGAACGGGGGATCCTCTTGCTGTGAGGCAACAACGCTACCACTGCACCACCGCGGCTTACTTATATGTACTAATAAATAATTAAAAAAACATGAAAATAATGAATATCTATTTATATTAAACATCAGAGTTTCAGAACAGGAAATATAAAAAACAACACAGATGGAAGGATTCAGACAGATACCGAAAAAAAACACAGCATTTAGCTACTCTCACTATATTTTTCTAACTGACTGAAGAATTACTGTCCCCTAGTTACTTACTAAGCAATGCAAGATGAATGTGGATGAATATCTTGTTAGGTTAAAAAACAGAGTGCAAATCTCACATCTCTCACTAGTATTGAAATACAATTTAAGTGATGGCTACAGAATGACATCACATCTGGTCACCTGACTCTGTGGTTTCCACACTACCCCCTAATTAGAAACTGAGCCAGGGTCCAGCACCGATGTGTCATAATACACAGAGAACTTTAGCTAAGGTTTATTACAGCATCTGGAAACAGTAAAACAATTCCAACACTTTCATGATTCCTGCAGAAACTAGCAAGCCACTCTAGCAATTAGTTCACCACTAAGGACAAAAGAGCAGGATCCCAGCCCAGCATTTTCACAGACACTTCATCTCTGGTTGCATTCAGACCTGTGAGATAAAATCTTTATGGCCTAATACAAGTCATTTAATTTCAGGTTATTTTTCTTAAGGTTAACTGGGCTAAGCTTAACCCCTTTCCTTCCAGTATTCTCTGTTAAAATATATATATTTCATCAGTTTCAACAATACAGTCTGACATCATGTATATTTCTTTTCTGTTCAGCAGGACCCACTGTTGATACATTTTTAATACAAGCAACTTTACAAATACATTTTTAACACAATCATCTGTACAAATCAGTTTGATATTCAAATGACATATAATTCTTTACAAAAGTCTAACTAGCTATGCTGGCATATGTTACACATGCACTGCCCTACTTCCCCTGGCACAGCTGGCACCACCTCACATCATCACATGGAGTAAAGAGGCATGGCCTGACAGAAGGTACTGACAAAGTCTAAATGGTCATAAGGCTCAACATTTTTGAATCTATACTATTGATTCATAGTTCTAGAATGTGAAACATACAACTTCTTAAAGGTACAACAAAAATTATTTGAGGAATGATTATTAAGATCAATTACGCAATAGGTATAGCAAAGTGATCAGCTAAGAGGAGTAAGTGATATTTAAAAATGTCACTACCCCTTCCAACAGAAGAGCGTCAGTGATACATCTCTGCAACTTATGACTGATGCCTTGTATGTATATGGATGATCAGGGTAAGTACAGAAACAGTGTTGATAGTAACTACACTTCCCCTCTGTGTCCTCATCCATATTATGTTAAAGGTCACTGAGTCATCTAGAAACAGCAGTACATTACCCTTAAATGTATAAAAAAGTGAACTGCCACCAAAGCCGGAATTTAGTTAAAACCTTAGATAAAACTTTAATAGAACTTTTATAACTGCATATGCTTTAAAACAAGATACAGTCCAGCTTCTAAAGGGATAAGAGCTTTCGATATAACACCTAGCACTTTCCTTCTGTTTAAGTAATCCTTTTGTCAATCCGTGAGTCATAATCAGACAACCAATCAGAGGCTTCCATTTTGCCACACCTCTCTTTTTTGCTTGCAGCTTCACTTTCTCAATGCTCTCCCTTTTAGAATCGGTTTGATAGGAACAATTTCAGTCAGTCCTGGCTTTACTATTCCATCCAAGCCACCAAAGTGGATGAAGACAAAAGAAGAAAAAAAAGAGAACAAACTGAGGTTTTTGCTTCACCTACAGTAGTGATAATTCAGTGATATGTGATATAATAAGGAAGAATTGGTCCATACTGACATCAGACGAGAAGCTAAGTGAGATTGTAGGAAATACCCCTAGTTTTTCCTTTAAGAACAGGAAGAATCTGAAGACTAAAAGAATGAAAATGTGGAATACAGAATGAACCATATTGCAGCTTATGCCAATAAACTCTGCACAAATGTGAAGGGCAGTTTAGTGAAGAGGATGACCATGGTCCTGTCCAGTATGATACTATGGGCAAAAATAGTATAGTTATGTAAGTACGGCAGTCAATGCAACAGTTGTTTCCTCACAAATAGCTCATCATGAACTATGCCCAACAACCTCACAAAGTTGTGTGCATATCATATTTCTCTCAGTTTATTCCGTCAACTACTGGCTCATACCTGCCCTAAAACTGCTTTAGGGGTTCAGTGCTCTTCCTTCAGTTAACTTACGCAAAAAGTAGTTATGTGTCCTAACCATTCACTAATTCTACTTGCACTACATAACCCTGTCATTGTGATGAATGATGTATGTTTGCTAATGATTAAATACCCTGGTGTTACAAGAAGCTTTGTTGCACTTATTAGAATCTTGACACTGGCACCATTCCACAAAGGAAAAAACTGTTACACTGTTACCAAAGATAGGGTCTATATTACTTCAGTGAAAGATATATTCAATTAATACGTTTTCATCGCTCACAAGCCTCTGAAATTAACTTCAGTGAACAGCGGAATTTTTACCATGGTTCGAAAACACTACAGTGGAGAAAAGGGCAAAGTTGAGAGGATGGCCCCGTGTTTCCAAACTATGGGAAAAATTCTGTGGTTCACTGAACTTAATTTCGGCAGCTGGTGAGCGATGAAGATGTATTCGCTGAATACGTCTTTTGCTGTAGTAAAATAGACCCCCAAGACACTATCAGGAGTAAAAAAATAGCTAGTTGCACAGCAATTAATGTAGACATACTATATTTTGGTCCAATTGTCTTTCTTGGTGAATGCTTAAGAACACAACATTAGAAATGAACAAAAAACACTTTATACATGAGAATTTATCAAGTTTATGAGCAATGCTGCTCAGATGTCTTAATGATCACAGAGTTAAGGTAGTAAATGGAGCTGCTTTACAGTCCACCATTCTGCTGAATATCTTTTAGATGGATTAAGTGCATTGTGAAGCTCACTCAGGATGCTAGCTTTGCAAACCTGTTTTGCAGCTGCAGAATTAAAAGAAAAAAATAACAGCTAAACAGTGTTTTACTAAGTGTTTTAAATCATGAGCTAAACCAAACATATTATAAAGTAAAACACATAAATGGTCTACTAAAGATAAAGACCATCAAGCTAAGGATGTCAGTAACTCCAGGATGGCCTGAAATATTCACCTTGTATTTTCTGTCAAATATACACTTCTACCCGTTTCTGGCTCATTCTAAACAACACCCCTCCAAGTGTAACTGGAAAATAACAGTGCATCAGTGATGTCTCCCTTTTTTCATATCATGCATACACACATTTCAAAATGTATGGTACTTACTGCACCATCTTCATAGGTTTGGTAGATATGCACAGCTTGAACAGTACTAGCATAACAAAACATCATCTATATAACAACACTGGCAGCCAGTGATGCTAGTAATGGTCTTTGAATAAAAATATATGGTTAGAATGGAACCGAGTTAAATTCATTTTTTCATTTTAAACTATTGTAGTTACTGCTTTGAGTAAATTTTACAGCATGTAAAATGTACAGAATGTAAAAAAAAAAAATAACTATACAGAATATCAAACTGCATTTTGTAGAAATATAGATAAGCTCTTAAAAGCTGAAACTGGCTTCTCAAATAGGCACACACTTGTACTGCTTAAAACATACAGCTCTTTGAAACGTTATTCCAGGTCAAAGTACGTGTAATCTTATTTGGACTCTATTTACATCCACAACTAAAAGTCATGTGCTTGTAGAAAAAGCAAACATTACATTAAAAATTAAATCCAAAGTACAGTTGTGTAAGTTGAACTTACTATTGAAAGATTTTGTTCTGCCAATATAGTACCCAAATTGTCTGCGGATATCCAATCTATAAAGTATCCTTTCTCCCTCAATTTTAGCTTCAGGAAAGAAAGTGTAGAGATGGATAGTTTGGCTTAAAGTAAACTCAGATACCACTTTAGGCATAAAAGAAGGATTATTTCTCAAAGAAAACCCTGTCTCTGTGGAAAGAAGACAGGGTTGACTCACCAAAAGAGCTTGCAACTCAGATACCCTTCTTGCAGAGTTCAGAGCAATCAATAAAGCTGTTTTCTATATAAAGAACCTCAAGTCAGCCTGATTAGCTGGTTCAAATGGTGCAAGTCTTTACCTTCTCTAACTTAAAATCGACATCCCAAGGAGCGGACAATGGTTTTCCAGGAGGCCTTTAATGCAAACCCCCTTTCAAGAACATTTTGACATGAGACTGCTTTGAAAGAGGAGGATCCATGGGCAGACATGCTGAAATGGCCATAAATGAACCTTGATAGATAAATAAGAGAATACTAACTGACACAAATAGTGTAAAACCAGAGAACAACTAGCCCTTAATGGGTGCTGGTTATGTTATTGGTACCAATTAGAAAACCTTCTCAATTTGCTAATATATGATTTTCTAGTAGCAGGCTTTATTGCCTCCATTAGTACCTGCAGCACGTCTTGAGAAAACAGGTGCCTAAATGGAATTAAGACCCTATCATCCAGGCAGTCAACTGAAGGTGATCGATGGCAGAGTGTATCAAACACTGCAATCTTGTGTGAGTAGATCCACCCTGTGAAAAAGCTTGTGCTAATTGCCCCTGGCCACTTCCAAAAGAAAGGAGAACCATGGCTATCTTGGCCAGAAAAGCATCAACACAATGACTTGGAGAATTCCTTCTGAATCTTCAGAAGTTTCCTGGATATTAGTGGAAAGGAAGAAAAAGCATACAGGAACATTCCTGTCAAAAAATAAATAAACAAATAATGATGCAGAGACCCAAGTAAGCAGAAGATAGACGCTGATGTAAAAACTAGAACAGTACTTTATTATAAAATGTGAGCGCTTTCATGGTGCGATATTAAGATTAGCAGCACATAGAGAATTAGGGCTCAATGACTCAGTCCCCATTAAATCTGTTTTAACGTGCAAAAGGCTTAAGTAATTTTTTGCTAATGTTGCATGAAATATGGACCGTTTTTAAATGTGTATCGTTGCTTTAAATTTCGCGGTGGTGGTGCTGCGTTAGCGTTGTCTCCTCACAGTAAGACGCTGTCCGGTTCGATTCTCAGCTAGAGCGTCTTCTGTGTGGAGACATGCGTGAATGGGCGTACCTTCATTGAAGGTTGTGCGTCATGGCTGGTAACTCGGCACGTAAAAATCAACTACCAATCATTAGCAGACTGGAGTTCCGCTATGGTGACCCCTAACCGGGAAAAGCCGAAAGACGCAACATTGTTGCTTTAAATTTAATTTTTAGTCTTAATTGATTTTGGGGGAAATGTAATTAATTTATAGTGAATGAATACTATATAAATGGTAGTTTTGTTCATTGTTTTATGTCTGATGAAGCAGTGATTCACACCGTGAAAGTGCTCACATTTTTTAATAAAGTACTGTTCTAGTTTTTACATCAGTGCCTATCTTCTGCTTACTTGGATCTCTGCATCGTTTGGATTTGTTGCTTGCTGCTTTTGGGGTTCTCTGATAGATAAATAAATAAATAAATAGGTGGTGTTCCAAAGACCAAATTACCACTGTAACAGCTACAGACAAATGCAATCTGAGGGACATGCTGCTCAACGTTAGAAGTGTAAACCTCAAAATGCACTCGCTCGAAGCAGTCCTTAAAATGGACAACATCAGCATTTGGGCTGTAACAGACATCTGGTTCAAGGCAGCAGAAACCACCCCTGCACTACCAGGCTATAATGCATTCCATACCTTTTGGCCCCAGGACTTGAACCGAAGCGCCAAAGGCGGTGGTGTTTCCATATTCATAAAGGATGCACACACCTCCAGACTGGTAGCCCAACATAATGTATTAGAGATACTTCAGGTGCAGCTAACATTGGGTAAGACAGCGATTCAGGTCGTAGCCTGCTATAGGTCCCCAACTATGTCCCAAGACTCACAGTCCACATTTCTAAACACCCTGGAGAATAATAGGGTCCAACCTAACTCTCTCATACTGGGCAACTTTAACTACCCCTCCATTAACTGGGAAAACTACTCATGTACCAATACACTTGCCCAAAGTTTCCTGGAATTCATTAATTCCAATGCCCTGGACTATCTCATTCTTACCCCCACTAGCGGTACCAACATCCTTGACCTGGTCATTAATAAAATAGGCAACCGTTGCTGTAGACCAATAGTCAACCCCTCCCTGGTTAGATCCGACCACAAACTAATTACCTTGGAAATCCACATCCCTCCCACCCCCCCCCCGCACAAATAACTGCCATGAAAAACTCTCGAAAGCTAACTTTGGGCTCCTAAAAACAGAAGTGGCTAACTTCACTTCTGGTAATAAAGACCACAGAGAGAGTGTCCAGTGAAACATTTCCAATGTTTCAACAGAAAATGCTTGAGAGAAGGAAAAAGACTACATTGGAAATGAAGCAGAGACAGCATTTGGGAAATGGAGATGAACAAGAATAAAAACAGTAACTTAGACATTGACAAATGTGGGATTATAAAGCTATAATTATGTGATGATATGA
Organism: Protopterus annectens; assembly: GCF_019279795.1. Lineage (NCBI taxonomy): Eukaryota > Metazoa > Chordata > Ceratodontiformes > Protopteridae > Protopterus > Protopterus annectens. The sequence goes on along the minus strand of NC_056743.1, from coordinate 1,175,373,784 downwards.
GGTAGTGCCATCTTTGTCAGGGAGAATATGGCAGTGCATGTGTAACATATGCCAGCATAGCTAGCTGGAGTTTTGTAAAGAGTTTTATGTCATTTGAATCACACTAATTTTTACAGATGCTTGTATTAAAAATGTATTTGTAAAGTTGCTTGTGTTAAAATGCATCAACAGTGGGGCCTGCTGGACAGAAAATAAATATACATGTATGTCAGACAGTATTATTTTAACTGATTAAATGTATATGTTTTAGCAGATAATTCTGTAAGGGAAGAGGGTAATCTCACTCCAATTAATTTTGAAAAATAGGTTGAAAATTAAATGGGTTGGTTTAGGCCATAAAGATTTTATCTTACATGTCTGACTGCAGCCAGAGACAAAAATATCTGGGAAAACCAGGATTAGGAATCTTACTGTATTGTTCTTAGGGGTGAACTAATTTCCACCCTGGAAGGGTGGAAGTTTTTGAAATTGTTTTATAGGTTTCAGATGCTGCATAAGATCTTAGCAAAGCTCTGGGTGTGCATTGTACCAGAGTCAGGTGACCAGATGTGATGTCATTCTCTACCCAGCACTGAAATTATTTTTTGATATTAGTGAGTGATGACAGAACTCTCACATCTGCACTTTGTTTTTTGGAACCTGACAGGAAAGCTCTCTCACAGATATCTCACAATCTCACACCTCATCTTGTATGCTGTAGTAAGCAACTCAACAACTCATCTTGCCTTGCTGCGGTAAGCAGCTCAACACTCACCATCTTGCCTTGCTGTAGTAACTTAACTAAGGAACAGTAATTCTTTAGTCAGTCAGGAAAATATAGTGAGATTAGTTAAGCATTGTTTTTCTGTATCTGTGTGAATCTATCCAACTGCGTTATTTTTTATATCTCCTGTGATTGAAATTCTGGTGTTTACTGTAAATAGATATTCAGTATTCCCGTATGTTATTATTTATTGTTAAATATTTCTATATCTTTCATTGTGGCTGGTTCTTTCAGAGAAAACTTTTACCATCTTAAGAAATCTTATGCTTATTTTAGGGACACTGTGGTCACTCCTAAAACCTTTCCTGCATTGGCCAAACTCTATCATTTGTATTAGTATTAATTTTGCTCAATATAATTGGGTACCCTTGTAAGAGCCTTAGAGTAGCTAACTGGTGGCAGCATAATTATCTTATAATCTGGGCAGAGGAAGCACAGCTGGTAAATCTGTGCCAGTCTTTCCAGGTGTGTGTGTGTGTGTGTGTGTGTGTGAGCTACTTGGAACAGGGACACAGACGTCCAAAGTGGTCAGTGTGGAGTCCTGTTTGGGGCCTGAAGAGAGAGAGAGCAAAAGAGACAGAGTCCAGCCTGGAGTGTGCTCCCTGAGTGCTCTTTATGGAAATTGTTCTTGGTACAGACAGCTGAATCTGAAAATACTGTGTGTATCCATTTTTGTTCCTATTGGACATTCTTCACCAGTGTTAGTGGTGAGGATTGAGGCTCCTTAATTACTGGCCTGGAATAGGGACTGTCACAAATTATATTTGTGAAACATGACAGAACAAGAAAATCTGGAAATATTGGACTTTCTTGGACTTTGTTAAACTTGTAGGGGACTCTAACGCATATGCCTTATTTTATGTCATTAAAGTTCAGAGAATAAAAACAGTGACTTGGAAACTGACAAATGTGGGATTACAAAGCGATAATTATATTTGTGAAACATGACAGAACAAAAAAATCTGGAAATATTGGACTTTCTTAAACTTGTAGGGGACTCTAAAGCATATGGCCTACTTCATGTCATTAATGTTCAGAAAAATACTCAGGACAGGGGAAGATGAGGGAAAAGTTATTTTAATAGTGCATGATTTTCTTTGCATGGTATAAAGTTTTCTCAGTTATTTCTAAGTGCAATAGGGACACTAATATAAATAGGTGCTCCTGTTATTTTTTTTTTTCATTCTCCCTTCTTCTCCCTTTCTCCTTGTTCAGCCACTGCAATGTACAAAAAAGTGCTGTTTCCCATTCTTGCACAGGGGAATGACTGGGTTAAAACCCTTAGCTTAATCTAGTAATGTTTTAAGAGAAAGCAAGTAAATGAAAAAGAATACTGACCAGTGTAAGTTTTTTTTAGTAAACAAATGTATGCTTGGTAGTTTTGTGTCTGGTCCTCATGTCTCTAGGAAACAACCTGATAACGAGAAATTAAATAGAGAAAATGTTTTCTGAAGGCATTCAAGTGTTTTCCCAGCTGAGAGAGCAATATTGATAAGAAAAAGCCAGACAGCAATTAGTAGAAGCACAGGCTGTACCATGCATCTTAGCACGAATAACCTTTCTTTTAGGTTATCTCAAGTCTATATGTGCCTGTCAGTTTGGAATATGTATTCCTATTAGGAGGGTAAAACTTCAATATTTAAAGATGACATAGTTTGGTGTATTATTATTATTACGCTAATAGTTTTACGGGGTACTGGGGGTGTGTTTGCATTTTTGTGTGAGGGCTTTCAATAAAACAAAAAGTTTTATGAGCTGTGACATAGACTGAAATGAAAAACACAAGAAACAACTGTATAAAAGATTAATCTGCCAAACAGTATTTTCATGCAACACAAAAGCTGGAACTAGACATTTAACAAAAAAGCTGTTATACATAAACGGTAGGAATAATATTTTTTTAAGAATATGGTTCTTTCTGTAATTTCTTTAAATGTCAATGGTCTCAAAGCTAAATATAAAAAAGAAATAATAGTGAACTATATTAAAAACTATAAAAAAGAGTATAAATAGATGTGCTACAAGAGACACACTTGGAAAGAACTGAACATTTGAAATTGATGAAAGATTTTCAGGGTGGTTATTCAGCAGAATACCCTGGGCAAAGGAAAAGATAAGTACTTATATTGACTGCAAGGGGAGCTCCAATAGTGACAGAAGAGGGTAATAAAAGATAATAACTGTAGATTTGTAGAGCTAAAGGGCTACTGGCAAGGGAGAAGGATTACAGTGGCATGTACTTTTATTCCACAGAAAACTGCTATAATGGAGCTTAAGAAAATTTGGGGAGAAATAATCAGATTTCAGTAAGGAATATTACTTACAGGTGGGGACTGGAATTTGTTCTGCAACAGTGAAGATGTGTCTGTGGGACCCAGAACGGGAAATATAACAAAAGACGGTAGATTTTTTAAGAAATTTATGAAAATATTTGGCATGGAAGACATGAATTCAGTACTAGGAGTTCGGACTGAATTTACATATTATTCCCCAAGATACAAAAAAATGAGCTAGGCCAGAGAGAATGTACATTCTACAGAAGCATGTGCATTTAACTGAAGGTCTTGATATGCACCCAATAACTATTTCAGATCATGCGCCAATAACTAAAATAAAAACACAGGGTAAACAAATAAAAATGAGACACTGGCGCTTTCCCACCTATCTGTTGAAAAGAGAGGAATTTAAGTAATGTGCAGTGGAAATTAATCAGGGGCTACTGGAGAAGGTAGAAATTTCTTCTGAAAATACAGCAAGGGAGTGGGATAAAATTAAAGTGAACTTTAAAAACAGGGTGAAAATAAAAGAAAGGGAGCTACGGTTATGAAGTAACAAGAATTATTTAGAGTGACTGACAAATGTTAAAGTACTGCAAAAAAGAGGGATATCACAGTACACGAAGAGGAGCAAATGCAATATGTTAAACAGAAAATAAGGGATCACCTTGATAATATGCATGCATTTAGAAAGCCCGCTGTTAGGCAACTGTTTTCTAATAATAACTCTTGAACACAAAAACTTTTAGCATAACAACTGAGGCAGCAGAAAATAGAAAAGGCTGTCACCAAGCTAAGGAAGCCTATAACAAGGAAGACAAGAGATCCTGTAGAAGTATTAGAAATATTTTGGAAATTTGATGAAAGTCTGTATAAAGCAAAGAAATATGCAAATCAAGAAAAAGTACAAATGTTAATGTTTATGGAAAAATTAAATAAGCCAGGGTTAGAGACAGATAAGGCCCAATTACTAACAGTTAGGATAAGGGGAGATGAGATAAAAATTGTACAATCAATCTACAGGAATGTCCCCAGGAATAGATGTTATTCCTGTGGATGTTTGGATGCTAGGAGGTAAAAAATTATAAAGATCTGGAAGTTTTTGTTTAACAGTATTTTTAGAGGCGGATAATTACCAATATCCTGGAAGCAAGTGGTGGTAGCTGTAATACCGAAAGACAGTAAAGATCTATCAGATCCAGCTTCATACAGGCCCATTTCAATATTAAACCATGATTATTATAAAATGTTTATGTCTATAATGGCTAAAAGAATAGCAAATGTGATGCCAAAATTGATAGATATGGATGAGTGTGGTTCCGGGGATGGGAGGCAAATATTTGACAATATTAACAGAACACTGATGATACAGAGGGAAGCACTGTTGTTGGTAGGTCTTGACACAGAGAAAGCATTTGACAGAGTTAGCTGGGACTTTATGAACAGGGCAATGGAAACATTTGCATTCCCAGATAATATTATAAGGCTGATTAGAGGATATATGAGGGATCGGAGGCGAAAATTAAAGTGTGTGGTCTCCTCTCAGATAATTTCTGCTTGAGCAGTGGAACCAGGCAGGGGTGTCCTCTCTCCCCTTTGTTATCTGCATTATATTTAGAACCACTGGCAAAGAAAATAAGGTACCCAGAAATTCAAGGATATAATTGGTAAGGTAGTCAAGAAAAGCTGGATCTATTTGAAGATGATATTATTTAATACCTGACAAAACCAAAATGGGACATTACAGTGTTGTGGAAGACATTGAGACAGTTTCAAATCTTTTCAGGATACAAAATTAACAAAGACAATAGCAGTAAATTATGGACCCACACACACATTGGTTCAGTAATATCCATACTTATGCGGACATGATAAAATGAAGTATTTAGGAATACAGATTAAAAATTATTCTGATGTGGCAGCTAAGGATATGTGGGAAGAGACTAAACAAAAGATACTGCATAAACTAAGAAAATGGAAGGTCTGTCATATGGATAGTGATAGTAAGATACAAGCAGTTAAAATGCTTTTAGTCTCTTTAGTCTTATACACAGGTCAGGCATATTTTTATCAACCAGAGAAGAAGTTGTGGACAGCAATTAATAAAGAACTGAAGGATTTTATCTGGTAGGGGAAGACAGCAAGAGTCAAATGGAATAAGATGATTCTTCCAAAAGAACAAGACGGATTGTGATTACCCAATTTAACGGGGTATTTCAGAGCAACACAGTTAAGGCTCATATACATAGCACAAGCAGAAAACTATAAATCAAAGTGGAAAGGCATGATGATGAAACGGGGGGGGGGTAGCTCAAGAAACAAGAAGAGACTGGGATTTTGGATGCCGACCCTGAAGAAGAAAAACAATAACCATATTATATTCATAAAGAAGCAGAAAATATTCTAGGAACTAAACAACATGGGAATGAAGAAAGAAGATTCTGCTGATACAGATGACTGCAATTAGAGACACAGACAATAGGAAAGAGGGGGCTGGAATTTATTGGAGAAAAATGGCAAAGGAACCAATGTACTACGAGCAAATAACTAGACAGGTAAAGATAACAGAAGGCGAAGGCACCAAAAATGTATTTGAATTTCAAGTTACAGACTGACTTCCCTACCAAAGACTGATAGAGTATAGGCAAATAGAAACAGGGGGGGTTCCTAAATTAAGACCAGCACTGGTACAGTTTTTGGTAGAATCTAGAAAAGAAGATGTCATTAAAAAAGAAATAATACAGCATATAAAATATTGCAAGATAACTAAAAGAATCAATTAGAGGAGGTTAGAAAGGATTGGGAAGAGAGACTGGATAATTAATTCACAAAAAAACAATGTGGCATATATCTATGTCTCCCAAATATGCAACAAAGTCTGGAAGACTTAGGATCTTTGCTTGTAAGTGTTTACACAGGTATTTTTATACCCCAAGTAGACTCCAAAGAAATTTTCCTCAAGTGAACAGCAAATGGAGGTGTGACGGGGAAAAAAGAGGTAACTGACAACTTATTTTCTAGGAGTATAATGAGTTGGCAGACTTTAAATTGATGTAAACCTTGGCTGGAGATGATTGTCACTACTGTGAAGTGACACCCCGACCCCATGTGCAAAATGGGAAAAGGGGTTGAGGATGGATGGACGGAATTGCCTAGACATAGTAAGCCATTGCTGAGTCTAAATGTGGTGGCTGCCAAAAAAGCAATTACTAAAAAATGGGAATCAAAGTCTAAACCAACTTTATTAGAAGTAGCGAATATAGTAACAGATATAAAACAACTGGAACTGGGATCTTTTGAAAAGGGTAGGAGCAAATTACATCGGAAAAAAGTGGGAATTGTAGAAACAATATACACAGAGGAGGAACGAGGTTTAAAGACATGATTTGAATGAGCTATGTAATGTCTGAATGATAATGATTGGATAGATTATAAGTGATGTATAATGTTTGCAACTACAACTGTGTCAATGTGGAACGTGGTTTGTAATGTATAATGTTTCCAACTGGAATTATGTCAGTATGGTTTGTTTTCATTTATATAAACATAAGCTTGCCTATGTCATATGTGATCATTTAATAAAGATTTTTTTTGCTTAACAAAAAAAAAAAAAAAAAAAAAAAAAAAAAGATTTCTCTTCTGACAAACTCCAGCACTGGGATCTAAAAACATAAAAAATGATGATGTGGGGACCAAAGAGTTTTCAGATACCACTACATCTTTCTCATGTGGAGTCTTGCCAGGATATCATGAAAATCATAGATGCCATGAGACCCAAAATCCTAAGGTATTCCCTAATGGTGACCATAGTCTGAGTGGAAATCCTTAGCAACTGATCTAGATAAAGATCTCTTTTTCCTGCAGAAGAAAAGCTCTTTGAACTGTGGTGTCTAGCTGATGCCCAAGGAACACAATCCTTTGTGTAGGAGTCAAGAAAGACTTTTGAATGTTCTCTTGGAATCCCAGTTTGTGCAAGAGATCTCACCCTAGAGAGATTTCTGACATCTTGAAAAAAAAAAAAACTCTGTAAAGATAATTAAGTTGTCTAAACATGAAAAAATGTGCATAGCCTACTGTCGAAAGATTTTACTCTTCTAACATATTCTGGAAGAATCACACCAAGTTCTTGTAAGCAAGTAAAACAGCTTTATTTTACATGCATGGAGACCTGCTACATGATAGTAGTATGCCAGCAGTCTGGCTACTTGTACTTTGAGTTCTACTTTTATAGACCCTCCTGCACGTACATACACGTAGCACACAGAACATAAATTAGAAGTGATAGTTTGATTACTTGTTTTTACCAGCCAGTACCACAGTTATTCTTGCACCATTAACTTTCTTATCAGTAGTTTAAGATTAACTTCTGCATTCCTCAGTGATCAACATTTTCCAGAACATTTCAGTTTGCACGCAGTGAACATTTTTCTGCTTAACCCTTTATATACAGAATACAAAATATGTTGAACTTCAGCATTTTTCCACATTTCCCCCCTTACAACATTTTGTATACTGTTTATTTTACACAATCCCAGATACATTTTATACCTTCTCATAATCAGAAAAATATGCTTTTGTAGCATTGGCAGAGATAACCTTCGATATTATCATTTTGATACATGGTATGCAACAGCAGCCAAGCAGCAAAAATATGACTGCACCAACACATACAGCAATTAAAATGTTCATCAACACAGAACCCCAGTTTCCAAACAGGTTTTGGAAAAAGTCAGTCAAGGGGTTTGGACCAGGTTTAGTCAGTTCAGAAACTTGTTGAATTATTTCAAGATGACTCTGAATTTCATGCTCGTTATCAGGAATGAACGAGCAGCACTCCTCGTGTATGAGAGCGCAAGTACCTCCTTTCGCCGCTAGGGTGAAATCGAGCACCATACGGTTCTGCAACACTACTGTTCTCATCGCCGTTAATTCGTCCGTCACCAATTCCAGCGCTGAAAATGTCGCATTACTCAGAGTCTCTAACAGCTTTGACAGTTTTCTCAGTTCCCAGATGGACTTTACTGTCCCATACGCTGGCAAAATACCAGCCCAAGCAATTACATCATCACCTAGGTCCATATGTGAGAGTCCTTTGCTGCTGACGTGCGCCAAGTCATGGTGATAAATCCATGACGCATCAATGTTACCTACGGGATTAATAGGTTTATTAAGAGAACGTGCATTTCGTATTTTACCTTGAGGTAATGCATTAACATGTCTGATAGCTGGTATGAGATATCCCAAAAAACAACTTCCTGACCAGCCATATGGTAACCATTTATATGCTTTCCTACCACAAATAAAATAACAATCATTCGTTTTGATGGTGATATTGGTTGGAAATTCATAACTCCCATTTGGCTTTAGCCCCTTAAATAACAGGCCATATACATGCAGCATTTTTTCAACAAAACTAGTATCATTTACATTGATGTCTTTTTTTATAGCTCCAAACTTGGTCTCACACTGCCCTTCTAGGGTACAATTATGAACTATTGTCAAATTACATTGGCTCAGCCCCACCTTAACTTTTCCAATCTTTTGAAAACACACTGTTCCATTTTGGCGCCCCAGAAGAGGCAGCACCACCTTGTCTCTCAGTGGTACTTCTGTGGTTTCAAACAACAAATTATTCCAAGTATCATTTGTTCCCAGAGGGGCTGCCCCTAACATTAAGCCACTATGTACAGTAGGTATTGCAGTACATACCCAACAATTTGAGATATTCATTGAGGATGCATATGCATATTTAATCGCTTGATATGTATTAAAGTTTGGATGCCAGCTGGTGTGTTTGTCTCTTTTTGAATGGCTAGCTTCATTAAAAAACAAAAATGGCCAAAACAGAAATATTACAATCACAATAGTTATAAACAATAAAATATTGCAATAGAACCATTTTCTCTTATTCTCATTATTGTCCTTCATGGTTACTGCTGGCTGTTTATTCCCCAGGGGGATTCAAGTTTTTATCTAACTTAAAATATTTTACAATTTTACAATGTGTTTGGTGGATCCATGAGGACCTTTCTTTAATCCGAACTGCCGTTGGAGTTGCGATCAACACCTGGTAGGGGCCCTCCCATTTGGGGGATGCCCAATTCTTCTTCTTAACGATCTTGACCCAGATCCAGTCGCCGAGTCTGATTTCCGTGATTTTGTCGTCTCTTGAACCTGAAAAATAATCATTCGTTAAACAGCTGTTAGTATTGGTCAGCATTTTCCTCATGTACTCTGCTATCTCCTCACCCCCCTCACGTTCCGCAGGCAACAAGTTTTGCCACTGCGGGACGTAATAAGGTCTCCCATACAATAACTCAAATGGGGTGACTCCTTTTGAGGTGGGAGTTGTCCTTATGGAAAGGAGGGCTAGAGGTAGACAGGTAATCCAAGACTGATGTGTCTCGGCCATGAGTGTGAACATTTTTCTGCTTAACCTTTTATATACAGAATACAAAATATGTTGAACTTCAGTATTTTTCCACACCTACAGTCTGTAATGAGCTATAATTGCAGCCAGACATTTTGTGAATACTCTTGGTGCAGCGGATAGTTCAAAGGGTAAGGCAGAGAACTGTCAATGTGACCCAGGCATACAAAACTTTTAAAACGCATGAAGTCTGGATGAATATGTATATGATGATAAACATCTTTTAAGTCTAGTGTTACCAGGAAACTTGAAAGAGGAAGAAAAGATAACAGATTGTGAAGTGAAAACATTCTGAATTTGGGTACTATCACACCAGTTTAGGAAAGAAAGATCCAGAGCTAGTCTCCAAGCATTTTCTTCCTTTCACACTATGAATATCCTTGAATAAAACTCCTTCCCCACATGGGAAGAAGGAACTGGTTCTATCACTCCTTGGAACAGCATGGGATAAATAGGTGGAAACAAAAGAGTCTGATCTGTAGGATGAGGAATGACACCCTGGAAAGGGCGAATTTCCCCCCACTGCCATCTACAACATTGATCAATGATTTTCAGAACCCATTTGTCTAAAACAATCTGTTGCAGAAGAGAAAAACAGAAATTCTGACTTACTGGAAGAGAAAAGGGGCTGGGGTAGGAGGGGGTCACAATGTCTCTTGAAAAGTCATTCAGATTTGTTGAACTGGCCTTTGTTTTGGAGCTGTGAAACTTTGTTTGGGAACCCCCCTGCCAATTCTTCTTAGACATCTGTTTGGCCAAATTCCGTTGAGACTGTTTATTCTTTTTTTTTTGCCAAAACTGGGTGAGGAGCAAGAAAATCCCTTGGACAATTTGGAAAAGGATGGCTAAAAAATCTTAAGCGATTCCCTTGTTCAGCTTACCCCTTTCATCACACTTACACTTTCTGATTACCTATTCAGCAGAGGGGCCAAACACTAAATCTCTTTCCAAGGGAGAATTTAAAATCTCATTTTTGCATCATCTGGGAGGTTCTCAGAATGCTGCCAAGCAAACCTCCTTAAAACAGTACCAGTGGCCAGAGCCCTGGAAGAAGTATCAATACAGTCATACACAAACTGCAAACAATGACTAGTGACCTGTGCTACAGAAGAAACTAAGTTATTTAAAACCATTTTTTCTTCACAAGAAGAAACTGTAGATAAAATATTCCTCATACTTTCACAATTTGTCAGGACAAAGTTTAACATATGACCTTGACAACTCAAAATTCTCATAATTATAAAGTTGCGGAAGTATACACTTTTTATTCATACCTATCAATACTTTACCCAACCTTATTAGAAAGAGTAGGACTGGAATTAACTAAGTGTTTAGCAGCAGGGGAATCAACTACGGCTATAGGTGTCGGTTAGGTTTGGAAACGGTATGTAAAAATTTAAAAGGCTAAGGAACTTTAAAAATACTATATGCCTTTTAAGGAACAGGTGGCTGACTATCAGGAAAACTGCAGACAGTAAGACATACATCCTCGCCAGGCAAACAGGACAGAAGGAATGGGTGTAGGTTTTAGAAAATATTAATGGAACAGCTCAAAAAATTTCTGAGGTACTGAGAAACCCCAGTTTTCTCCCACTGAAAACGTTAGCACATTCTAACAATAGTCTTAGACAAAGAGAGGCCCCCCTCCCCCACAGAGAGAATCAGAGACTGAGCTCTCCTCTGCTCTGAGTCTGAATCAGAAATCTTCATTTACTTATATGTATGTACGTATGTATGTAATGAGTCTGCATCAGAAATCTGAGGAAAAAACTCTGAATACATCACTGCATCTTCCTGTTCAGATTCAAATTTTTGAATTTCTACAGGAAAAGAAGAATCCCTATTTCTATTATTAGAAACTACTTTACAAGAAAGATCAATATCCCGAATTAAACCCTGAGACATTCCCAGTGAACAATTCCTATCCAAAGGAATTTGAGAAAGAATAGATACAAACTTGGTTTTATGTTTCTAATTAAAGAAAAAAGCAGCCAACCATGTTACTAATGGCAGCAGCAGCTTCCCCAGGGATGGGCACAGCATTCTGAGACAACAGAGAAACCTTTTCTAATCCCTCTCCCAGGACTGACAACAATGGCCAGGCTTTCCCTTGCCCACTGAGGAGACTCAACAGCCACATAGGACATGGCTAACCTCTGGTCCATAGTGGCTGTAGGTGCTACACCAGAAGGATTTGGGGCAAAAGATGAGTGGTCTGAGGTTCAGCAAATGGCCACAGCAGAATCATCCACCTGCGGATGATGCAAATTGCTAGTCTGCTGTGATGGGAAAGGCTGTTTGCTTAATGTTTTCTTTTTGTGGTTGGAAATAGGACTGAGGATGGGAACGGGAGTCCGTTCCTTGGTCAACATGATCAAGTTGAAAATGATGTTTCTTTCCTGGAGCAGTCAAGCAAAAAATGCCAGTAAAACAACCAGTCCACAAAAGTTACTCTTTTGACAAAAAGAACATTGTAAAAAGCACTTTAAAACACTATGGCAGCACAAAAATAAATAATAAACACAATTTCTTCACAGAAAAGATATTTTCATTTAGTATACACTACTTTTAAACTGACAGAAATAAATATGTGCATTTCACAGAACATTACAACTTCAGTATAAAGAGGAATGTAATAAAATATCAACAAAATTTAAGAAAATGGAAGCTTTTTCCACAAAGGGAGCTTACACCCAGCAAAGAAAAGCACAAGCCAATTGTCAATCTTCAGAAGTCAAAGAGGGGCATACTGTTTGGCTGCAGTAAAGCTCTGAAGGGCTTTGTGCACAGACTTGTCCTTTTGTCAGCTCATCTCACAGCTCAAGGTTTTTGACAGTTGGGGTGAGTGGAGGGTGCCTGAAGCTTTGAAAGCTGGCCGGCTATTATATATACCAGTCACCAATATGAACATCAAGAAATACAGACCATGTAACTCAAACAATAATAAAACAGCTTTTGCTCTCTCTGCCTATTTATTTTTGCATTGTTTTTAAAGTACTGAAAGAGGGCTGTGGCTCTGATATAGAAGCTCAAGTCTATGATTAATTTGCCGTTTTGACTGTATTTCTGTTGTTTGGACTTAGAAGTCAGGGATAGTTAGAATTCATTAAGACTTCAGGTATTAGTAGTCTAGTAATGAAAGCTCCAGATAAGAGGTTAGTTCTTGCACATTCCATTTGAATGTTTAAACCTATCTATTTTTTATTACATCTGGCAAGTATACAGCTGCTTGTACATTTAATGTTAGAGAGTGCATTGCTTAATTTTATTTATTTCACGTTAATAAATTGTATTATTCAATATAAATGCTTGTGGCTGAATGTTTTTAGGTTAATGGTAAGTGTAGTAACTGCTAAGTTCTGCTTTTTGTAGAGTGTCTGATTAAAGTTATTGGTACCAAAACAATTATTCAATGACAGGTGTATTTTACTGGTAAAAGTAATTGTGTTCTTAAGCATGCTAAACTGTTCTGGCTGGTGGTGGGCTGTTAAGGTGAGATACAGAAAGGGATGTTATTACTGGAGAGATATCATGGATCCCTCTTAAAAAACATTGAGAGTGTGTGTGTGTGTGTGTGCGCGCGCGCGCACACGTGTGTGTATGTGGTTCAAAATAATCTGGCACAAGTTTCAGTTACTGGAAAACACAGATAATGGGCTCCTCCACTAAAAGTACTGCCAAAAGAATCCAAGTTGAATAAACCAAACTGTAAGGCAAGTACTACCACGCTGTAAATAAAGCAACTTCACTTTATTAAAACAATAAAAAATAATAAATAAAACAGTATTATAAGTGCTTTTGGGTAAATCCCTTCATCAGATGAAAAAGTTACTAAAAACATTGTATCTAATATAATACATAACAGCCAATGAGAATCAATAATTTACTCTCCTTTTTGCTAGAGCTGGTTTTAAAGGGACAACATAATTTAATCCTGGGGCTTTATCAGCTCCCAGTCTAAGAATCCATTGCATCTCCTTATATTCAGTTTCATTAGTTTAATTTTTTAAGTCTCCCATCCTTTGACTTCTATTTACAACACATACAACCTTAAATGCAAATACACTGCGGTGGTGGTGCTGCGGTAGCGTTGTCGCCTCACAGTAAGACGTTGCCCAGTTCGATTCTCAGTTAGAGTGTCTTCTGTGTGGCGACATGCGTGAATGGGCGTTCCTTCGTTGAAGGTTGTGCGTCAGGCCCGGCAAGTTGGCACGTAAAAATCTACTGCCAATCATTAGCGGACCGGAGTTCTGCTGTGGCGACCCCTAACTGGGAAAAGCCGAAAGACACAACAACAACATAACCATAAATGCAAATAAATGATTATTATGCAGTTCTATATGCTTATAAAGTGCAATGTGTTCTTTTTCTAGCCTTATATCTGATAAATGTTTAAAAATTCTATCTTTAAGTCTGCACTTTATTTTTCTTACATAATATGCAGTGCGCTGTTGGCTATTTGCAATATAGACAACATTTTGTGTGTTACAGTCAGCATACATATTCAAAGAATAACTCTTGTTAGTTTTAGGATGGCAAAACAGTTGCTTTCCATAATATGCCTGCACGCTTTACAATGCTGACATGGAAAAGTGCCCTTTCTCTTAATACCTTGGGGTTTTAAGCTTGGTATGCATGGGTTCATGACATAAAATGTCTTTTAAATTCTTATTTCTTTTAAAAATAAATATAGGCTGTGTCCCTACAAAGCTAGTTGTATTCTCATCTGTCAACAGAATCCTCCAGCATTTATGAGGAATCTCAGCTTTTTACTGAGGCTGACCAGGGAGTTCCTCCAATCATGTGATTTTACTCTTTTTTGCAACAGTTTCTTTCTTCTGTTGTAGAGTTTGTTAATGGAAGGGGACCACCAGATTGGCTTCCTTTTTTTGGAGGATAGCATCTTGGTTCTGTTAGGGATAGCACAATCCATGCACTCGTGTAAGTGCTTATAAAGTGTATTTATGTAGGATTCAGCAGTCGTACCTCTATTGTCCGTCTGCATGGGTGTCGTGAAGTTTGCCACTTCTGTCTTAAGAAGTGTGAAGTTTGCTTTGGAGAAATTCTTTACGGTGGTTTCCCTAATGGGGGGTGGGGGCGGGATGTGGATGTCTAGGGTGATTAGCTTGTGGTCGGATCTGACCAACGAGGAATTGACCTCTGGTGTGGAACATCGGTTGCCCATGTTGGTAATGACCAGGTCTAGGTTATTGCAGCACCTTGTGGGGGTGTGGATAAGTTGATCCAGGGCATTGGAATTTATAAATTCCAGAAAGCGTTGGACCGAAGGAGTTGGTACATGAGTAGTTTTCCCAGTTAATGGTGGGGGTAGTTGAAATCGACCATTATTAGGGTGTTGGGTTGTATCCTAATATTTTCCAGTGTATCAAGAAATGAGGAGTGGGAATCCTGGGGCATGATGGGGGATCTGTAGCAAGTTACAATTTGGATTGCGGTCTCGCCCAGAGTTAGCTGCACTTGGATAATCTTGGCTGCATTATGCTGAGCAACTAGCCTGGAGGTGTGGATATCCTTAATGAATATTGACTCCGCCTTTAGTGTTTCGGTCCAGGTTAGGTGGCTGAAAGGTGTGGTATGAATTATAGCCTGGTAATGCAGGGGTGCTCTCTGGAGCCTTGAACCAGTTCTCTGTCACTGCACAGATGTCGATGTTCTCCATTTTAAGGAGTGCCTCGAGTGAATGCATTTTGAAGTTTAGACTTCTAGCACTGAGTAGCATTACCTTCAGATTTTGCTTGCTTTTACCTGTTACGGGGGTGAACTTGTCATTTGAACCTTGCCTAAAAAAGGCACAATAGGGGTGGCAAGAGCCTTAGGCAGTATCTGGAATCACAAGGGCGACAGGTGCAGGCCATCTGTGGCAAAGCATCGTGGTCTGTCGATCATGTCATCCCAGGTAGACAGATACTGGATCCCCTTAGAATGACACCAGAAGCTTAGCCAATTGTTGAAGTCAATCATTTTGTCCTTGTACTGTGGTATCATTCTGGGTGATGGCAGGATGCTACTCAGAGCTTGGGTCATACCTGCCTGGGCTACAAGATAGGAGAGCTCCTCCATGTCTCTTTTTCATGAAGACAAGGGTGGTACATCTCACGTCATTCACACCAACATGGACAATGACAGAGTCATATTTGTACTTGTTGTGGAGTGACCTGAGTGCGTACGTTATGTGGTGAATCCTGGCACCCGATAGGCAGCTGACAGTAACTTTCTCCTTATTTAGAATGGTGAGTGGAACATCAGTGTGCCTGACTATAGAGTCACCTATGACTAGAGTGTTGGGTACGTTGTTATGCCTTATAGGCTGTGGTTGAGTGGCACACTGAGTTTGTGGGCTATGTGTCATTTGGGTTGTGTTGGGGGATGGAGGTTGCTTGCTTACGAGTTCTGAACAAGTGCTGAGCTCAAAGAAACAGATCTGAGTGCTAAACCTAAAAAAACTGGCTAGTTCTAAGGGAAAATTTGAAGAGCAGACTTTATGGTACCAGGAATAGTTTAACCCTAGCTAAGCGGCGATGCATAAAGTGTTTTTTTTAATACAACAGTAGCAAATGATTAAACTGATTTAAACAAATTAACCAATGAAAAGCTAAAAACTGAGCCTCGTTCCAGCAGTCTTCGATCAGACAAGTTCTAACTGCACACTCCTGCCACCTTCTCCAAAGAAAGATGCTCTGGATTAGTGCTCAAGTTATACAAACAAAGCTAGATTCAGCAGGTCTGAATTTACTCTATGTTACAGCAAACAAGGCATACCAATTTCAGAAAGAAACAGTTCAAATAAGCAGGCACAATAAGCCTTTAACAAGAAACTCCCAGCTCAGAAGGGCAGAATCTACCCTCTCCTCCCACAAGAGTGCAGACCACACCTTCTTAATGTAAAATAACTGGCCCGAGGCCCACGTGCTTAAACCAGAACTAATACACTTTTAGAATAACAGGACACTAAGCCTTCAATCAGCAACTCCCAACTTAGAAAGATGTAAGCTACCAGCCCTGCCTCAACAGTGCAGACCACAAACTTTCGTAATGTAAAACAACTGGTCTGAAGCCCAAGTGCTTCAAACAAAGGCTTAGAATAACATTTACAATTTAATCAGGTTACGAACAAGCAGTAATAAATGCAGCAGAATAAATGCAATTAACGTCTAAAAAAAACTCCAGTTATACTCTGTGGTATATCGTCTACTCAGAGGCGATCTCTGCTTAACATACAAGGCCATGTCAAACCCTGAGCTGTTGGACATGCTCCAGTTAAAGAAATCCCAATCCCTCAGAGCCACACGCTCCAGGGATCTAATCCTTATCATCACAATGAACAAAACATGCTGGAGGGATAGGTTCCTGACCCAGAGACTCCCCATACTCTGGAACAGACTGCCCATACATGTCAAGCAGAGCACCTCATTGGCCCTCTTCAAAAGGAACCTTGATGATTGGATGGGAGATAGGAAATTCACCCCGGGGATCATGTCAGTTGCCCTGCTAGACAGGGGCCCAGAGAAGTAAATATTGTGGGAAAAAATTTCCAGGGAATTGTTATGGCTAGGCTTGCATAGGCCCTAGGGCCGATAGCCTAGTACCAACCTATGAACCTAGAAGTACTTTTATGAACAAGCAGCAAATGCAAAATAAAGTAATAAAGTAGGAAGAAACACAAATACAGTAAAAGCAGATGAATAAAGTGCAATTTTTTATGGACAATTTCAGGCCAATAAAGCCAAACCCCTCTAGGTGTGGACATGCATGTTTCTGTTTTAGTTAGTTGGGATATTTTGTAGACACCCTTAGGTTTATGGATATCAGTTGGGTATGACTACCCTGTGTTTCCAAAAGTCAAACATTCCTCTTATGCTGATGTCATAAGAAGGCAAACATGCATGTCCACAGCTAGAGGGGTTTGGCTTTATTGACCTGAAATTGTCCATAAAAAGACTTAAAAGAAAAAGTCATGGACATTCAGAATTGCCATTTAGCTGAAACACCTGATATCCTTAAAGGGTAATTTACATATATCCCATGTTGCCTCTGATTCAAGAGGTTTAATGTATCACACAGTGGAAGTTCTAACTTTCCTAGATTTTTCTTTTTGTACTAAAACAATAACAGAATAGGGTTCAGATTTGTATTTTATTGTATTACATCCAAACTGCCACTTATCTGCCTGAAAACTAGAAGTGCCAATTGTGACTGGAAGCCTCTGTATTAAAACTTGTTGAAAACTAAATCACATGGCAAATGTTCTAATATTTTGTAAAAAAAAAATAATAAATCTAACTTTCTTTTAAATATTATAAAATGCAATGCACTGACCTATATCTCAACTAAGTAATAAAATGACAGGAACTATTTTGTTTTACAATAAAGCCCCTTTATGTTTCAGTAATAAAGGCACATACGTGATTTATCTTGATGAATGATGTGTTTGATCCTGACAAATGTCATGTTTCAGTATGAAATGTCCCACTCTGAACATGTGAAAAGCTAACAGCTCTGGTTAGGAGCTGCAAAGTTAAATTATTTTCCTGTTACTGTCATGTCTGTACCATCACTAACTCAAAAGAACTACTAAGAGATCATTAATAGAATGCGTAAAACAAAAAAATGTATCACTACATAGATACTATCTATCCAGTAGTGCAGACTGAAGTCTGTGAATGTGAATAAACCTAAGGAACATGAATGACTTGTCGTTGAGAATGAGTAACTACTTACTGCTAAAATTACCTCTGGCTAAGGAACAAAAAATGCAAGCACTCTCACGGAAGCGGTCTGTAATTTCATTTCTCTGTGTACCCATCCCCCAATGAGGCCAGCTAAAAGACTTGGAACATGCTCTGAATGTCACTGAGAAAAACAGCTGCAAATAACACTGTCATGTTATCTTCTAAAGGATCTGCATTAGGCTGAAGCTTGACGTGTTTCCTTTAATGTGATTTCTACAGATCACCAAGATCATATGGTAGTACATTTTGGGGATTGGACTACTATCAGTATTTAGGTCTAGATGAATTATATAGCAATAAAATAAAAATGGAGATGCCGGGGATTGAACCCGGGGCCTCATACATGCAAAGCATGCGCTCTACCACTGAGCTACATCCCCTTCGTGATGCAACTGGCTGTCTAAACATTCATTTATTTAGACACAAGCAAAGTCTCCTGCAATGAAAATTAGTTAAAGAAAATGGTTCTGAAATCTGATTTTGTATGACTACAGCAGTACACCACTAACTCTTTTTATCCTAATTCGTGAAAAGCTGTAATGACTTGACTAAAATCTCTGTTATCACTGATAAAGAGTATAATGAAATCATTTGCAAGTTCCTACTTAGCCTGTTTATGCCTAGGTTATTATTTATAACCAAAGCAATACGTATTTATTAGAAAACACCTTAAGAACAATGGCGCTGGTTATAAATGTTTTCTATCATAGCACATACAGTACACTACTGCGAGAGTAACTGAAAGTTGATGTGCTCATAAAAACCCAGTGAAAATGCAATTTCAAATAAAGGCTAAACAGGACTTGAAATCATCACAGCTGTGATAACAAAAATGGGATCTACAGACACATGGCAGGATGTTGTGGATACTGCAGTATGTGGGGAAAGGTTTTTAGAATACATTATACTGCTGCTGTAGTCAGTCTTTAGATACTCTATAGCCAACATCCTTAGCAATTTTATTACTATTCCTATTATTATTATTATTTTTCTCAGTGCTACACACTACAGTTCAGTGGTTGCAACTGCTTATCGATCAACATGGTGTAAAGTTAGCAGTATGTGTACTCTGACTTTACTATCTTAGTGTATATGATACATTATTTTTACAATCATAATCTAAAGGAACTATGGCATAATGTTTTTAAAGTTTAATCAGAAAGTAAGGTGATATATGTGTGTGCATGCACACACACAGAAATAAATATATATATATATATATATATATATATATATATATAGCTGGAGAGTGGTAATCTGTCATACTGTGGCCAAGCTGTTTTTTGTTTCTTTTTTAAGCATTGCCTCCTGAATGACATACTGGGTGACATCACAAAGATGGGCATGCAATGATACCTCCTTCTTTTGCCCATCTATTTACTGAAGCAACTGCCTCTCGTCATCTCCCCAGTATCACCACTGGGGCTCTCCTCCGTGGAAGAAGTGAGCAGGCAACTGTTTCATCATTCCTCTTCTACTGAGGTTGGGAGGTAGCATGAGTCATATACAGGGCTTTTCCATTTATCCCATTTAAGCTAGCATTCCTTACTGAGTACATTGCCTTACAGAGCAAATGGATGCTTCAGGGCCTTCCTCACCGCCTAGGATTAGTTTTCTGACTCAGTGTACTTGTTCTCACTATGTACACATTAATGTGAAGGTTAAATAGGTTTACATATGAGGTATGCAACTAGTTCTCGTTTGCATATGTTGCCATTTACATGAGCCAACATCGTTTATCATCTTACAGATCTATTGTACTTCACCATATTCTATTTTTAGCACTGCAGCTATACAGGAAGCGATATACTTACATTTTCAATTATAACTTTAAGAATTCTGAAATGTTTGCTCAGTTTACATTTCTGACGGCACAATATCACCCTGTAGACAATTCACAGAAAGCTGTATACTGCAGAATGGATTTGCTAGCTTTCAATTAAAATCTGATGATATTGCAACAAGTTAAGCAACCATTTGTAGATCATGTTGTTCTGCCTAATTCACACTTGCCTTTCCCTCACCAGGCATACCATAAATAAATTAAACCAGAAGTAATCAGGCGACAGAAAAAAAAATTAACAAGAGTATAGTAATAAAAAAGGAAAATTCTGATGAAAAAACACATGAAAAAATACACATACATACATACAGCATCTATATATACATATACACACACATATATATATATATATATATATATATATATAGATGTGTGTGTGTGCATATATATATATATATATATATATATATATATATATATATATATATGGGTCTACTTCAAAATTTCGACTTTTCACAAGTTCGAATTTCTTATGGTTGAGATCGTAAGACCAAACTTGTGAAAGTTCGAAATTTAAAAAAAAAAAAAAAATATATATATATATATATATCTATATATATAAATATATGTATGTATATATATATATATATATATATATATATAAATATATGTATGTATATATATATATATATATATATATATGTATATATATATATATATATATATGTATGTATATATATATGTATATATATATATATGTATATATATATATATATATATATATATATATATATATTTTTTAATGTTTTGCAGGGGGGTAAGCCCCCCTGCATCCCTCAACACCCCTGCTAATTAAATATACTAACTCCGAGATCACACTATGGTAAGGAAAATGGTAAATGCGCCTTTCTGCGCTGTATGGCGATCTCCATTTAAACGGTTCTGACTTTCACAAGTTCGATCTTACGGTTTTGACCATAAAAAAATTGAACTTGTGAAAGTCTGAATTTTAGAAGTAGACCCATATATATATATATATATATATATATATATATATATATATATATATATATAAAATGAAGAATGACCTTCAATTGAAATGGAAAGTAGTCAGTCCTACAATGACTGAATGCTTCTCTTCAAAAATGAAAACACTGATCTGCAAAGGATAAAAAAAATAGAAAAAACACACAGGAAGTTCTTTGTAGGGGGAATCTCCCTGCTAATTATATATACCGATTCCAAGATTACACTACAGTGGGGAAAGGGCATATGCCATGATCCCCACTGTACTATGATCTCATGGTGAGAAAGCCTTTCAGTCAGCTGATTTTCAGTCAAATGCACCGGCTATTTTTTACTGTCAATGAAAAAGCCACTTCGATGAAAGGTTTTGAAGAAAGGAGAGTTAGAAACTGCTTTGAGAGATGTTTGCACACAAAATCTGCTCCTCGCCAAGAAAACTGCAGTTAATAATCATATGCAGTAAATTTGCCACATATAAACAGAACCAGATGTATATTTCTCTGTAGCAGTCATTCCCGTGATGACTGTTACATTATGCACACTCCTAAAGCATAGCATCTTTCTTTAAGGAAGACACCTGCAACAGTGTATCAAAAACAGAATCCAAAGCACTGCTACTTAAGGAGTACAGAGTGGAATAATGAAAGGTCTGATTTGGATATTTATTTTTACTTCTAGGTTAGCACTTAATTTATACTTCTCTGTAAATATCATAATACAGGGCGGCCACGGTGGTGCAGCAGTTAGTGTTGCCGCCTCACAGCAAGAGGTTCTCTGGTTCAATTCGTGGATGGGGTGTCTTCCGTGCAGAGTCTGCATGTCCTCCCTGTGGTTGTGTGGGTTTCCTCTGGGTGCTCTGGTTTCCTCCCAAAGACATGCTGTAGGTGGATTGGACACTCTAAATTGGCCCTAGGTGTGAGTGTGTGTGTGTGTGTGCATTCTGTGGAAGGTTGGGTGCCGGGCTGGCAACTCAACACCCTAAATCTCCAATGCCAATCATGAGCAGACAGATGATCTGCTGTGGCGACCCCAAACCGGGAAAAGAAGTAGTAGTAAATATCATAATACAGATGCTGTCGTACTGAATGAGAGCAGTTCTCCAAATGAGTAATATATAGCTGAAGCGGTTTTTACTAGATGATATTTAGGCCTTTGACAGTACTCTTTGCAAGGGTTTATGGCTAGACAGTACAAAGAACTTGTGAAGAGAGATACTTTGTTCTACAAGCCAACTCCTATGTCGGTAGCTAGTCCATTTAATCTTTTTGCATTAGAGATATTATCGGTTCTGGTGCCGGAGCAGAAGTCGGCACAGTTATTTGGAACTTTTGGTTTCAGTTCTGAAGAAGGAGTTGGAACCTGAGATTTTGGAGTCTTAGATTCGTGCTCCTTGGAGGAAGATGGTTTTGAATGGCTCCATTTTTTTAATTCAGTCTTTGGAGATTTTGAAGTCTCCACCTCAGAGAGAGCTTCACCAAAGGGACATTTCAGTAAGTCTTTAAGAATAGACTTATTCTGCCTTTTTGGAAGAGTTTGAGCACTGATACCTTTGCAGAGTTCACATGGAGTTTGAATTTCCAGATGAGAGACACCCAGACAATAAACGCATGAAAAATGCCCATCCAAACTGGGCATCTTTCTGCCACAGTCCTTACACTGCTTGAACCCGGAGGTTCCTTTTTGCTTTTCTGCCATTTGTCAAAGCCAGTAAAAAGCACCACACACACACACACACACACACACACACACACACACACACACACACACACACAGTCACTCACAAGACAGATATCAAGACTACCCAAAAACAGTAAAAAAGAAGAAAGAAGGGAGGGGTAGGGTGAAAGAATACCAACGATTGTATCAAGAATTACCAATAGAGTCACGCACACCCAAAAAAAACTTTACAGTAGAAAAATACTACAGAAAAAGATGGAAGATAGCTAAATATCAAAAAAATATGAGCACTTAGTTGAAAGCAACAGCTGATGTGTACAATTTTCTATGCAGAAAACAAGATCTGAGGTAAAAGGATGAGAGGCAGTATGGGTAGCATTAGCTTGAGAGTGTTTGGATGGTGCGAGCTTGATATATTGGCTGAGTCGGTTCTGAAGGTGCGGAAACGAAACCAACAGTTAAAAATGAATGAAAGATTGACATTAGATCAACTAATCACCAATGCAACAAAATTCAACAAAGACTTTACTAGCCACTCCATCCTAGACCAGATCCCTGTTTCACACCCTACCAATTTCCCCTCCTCGGGTACACTCTCATTTTCATTAAGCAACTATATTCCAGCTTTTGCCATCATAGCTACCACCCATCTTCCTAATAAACACACCTTAAAAACAAACTAGGTAACTTGAACAAACTATCGGAAAAACAAATAACGCAGGAGTCCAAACCAAAGGAAACCAGTCGAGGAAGTAGAGCTTAATGCAAATTTTTAATCCAGACAGAATCAAACTACAGCGTTTTCGCTACTGAAGCTTCAGTAGCTTCTTCAGAGTAAAAACAATTGGCGCCAATTTCCTGTTTTTTAAAAAAACTTTAGGATGACATCATATATGAAAACACAGGAACTAACGCAATTTCCTTTACAAAAGCAGCTTGTAATCACAGCGCAAGTTTGCATAAAGTGCCAAACTAAGGAAAAAATTAAAATAGTTAAAAACATCTGCCAAAAGAATTTTGTGTATAAACACATTATCTTAAAGCATAACTTATTATGCCTACTCCTATTAGAACCTATATTTTACATCTACAACGCTAGCAGTATTCACATTCAAGTTTCAAAAGTCCAATTGAAAAAGCTAAATAAAAACTAAACACAATTCCATGCCTACATCAGTTGATAAAAACTGCATTATTCTCTCTAAAAAAATTGTCCATACATGAAGATTGTCACTAAAGAAATAATACACTGTAAGAAATTAAAGAAACATATACTGTAGGAATTTTAATTTAGTGGAAGTGTGTAAGAAGTGAAAATCTAAAAAGGACTAAAGTTTTAGTCCTGAAGATTTTATAAGTGACAAGCCTAATCCAGTGCATTATACCCCAGTTATAAAACCAAAATAAATATCTTAATCACTGAACTATAAGGGCCATAGTCAAACTCCACTATATTCATGGATACCAATCAGAGCTATTTGTTTCCATCCTCCTGTTTTGAACTATTAAATGATTCTTAAAGTGACAAATAGTAAAGTCCTGGTGTCAAAAGTTTATTATCTCATGTAACTTTTAAGTTTAAGAATGCAAGAGATGTTACAGTGTTCATTGAGGCCAGGACTATTAAAAGCTTCCAATTTGCAAATAATGCACTGGATTAGGCTTGTCACTTATAAAATCTTCAGGACTAAAACTTTAGTCCTTTTTAGATTTTCACTTCTTACACACTTCCACTAAATTAAAATTCCTACAGTATATGTTTCTTTAATTTCTTACAGTGTATTATTTCTTTAGTGACAATCTTCATGTAAAGAGAATAATGCAGTTTTTATCAACTGATGTAGGCATGGAATTGTGTTTAGTTTTTATTTAGCTTTTTCAATTGGACTTTTGAAACTTGAATGTGAATACTGCTAGCGTTGTAGATGTAAAATATAGGTTCTAATAGGAGTAGGCATAATAAGTTATGCTTTAAGATAATGTGTTTATACACAAAATTCTTTTGGCAGATGTTTTTAACTATTTTAATTTTTCCCTTAGTTTGGCACTTTATGCAAACTTGCGCTGTGATTACAAGCTGCTTTTGTAAAGGAAATTGCGTTAGTTCCTGTGTTTTCATATGTGATGTCATCCTAAAGTTTTTTTAAAAAACAGGAAATTGGCGCCAATTGTTTTTACTCTGAAGAAGCTACTGAAGCTTCAGTAGCGAAAACGCTGTAGTTTGATTCTGTCTGGATTAAAAATTTGCGTTAAGCTCTACTTCCTCGACTGGTTTCCTTTGGTTTGGACTCCTGCGTTATTTGTTTTTCCGACACCTTAAAAACAGTTAGAAATATTACTAGACAACCAACAAACACTAAACAATTTAATATTAAATATTAACTGGACACCCTTAAAAATCCTACCACTCAATGATGCAATACAATACTTTAATTCCACATTCCTGAAAAAAATTGATAGCCTTGCCCCTGTGCAAACAAAAAGAATACAGAAAGCAAAAAATCCCCACGGTTAACCGCTAACTGCATTGACCTTATGAAACAAAGAGACAAAGCATGGGATAAATGGAAACACAACAGAACACAGCAAAATCTCCAAGCCTTTAAAACACTATGCAACAAAGTTAACAAACTAGTGGACAAATGTAAGGAAACCTACTACTCAAACCTCCAGTTACAACACAATCACAACCCCAAGATGAAGGTAAGGCAGTGCATACAGCCAACCTCGATCTGGCCAACGCATTTGATACCATTTCTCATTCGGGAAGTATTGGTAAACTCACCAAACTAGGCATCAACTCCTGTATCACTAGGTGGGTTGCAAATTGGCTCACAGATAGAACACACAGTGTGAAAGCCGTAGACTCCAAGTCAGACTGCCGACCAGTCACAAGTGGAGTTCCACTGGGATCGGTCCTGGGTTCTCTCCTGTTCGGCATCTACTTTTCAGAAGTCCAGACCAACACAAAGGGACTCTGGCTGACCAAGTTCGCAAACAACTGCAAGCTGGATGCCATTATTAACTCCCCAAGTGATGCAGGTATCCTACAGAAAGGCCTCACTGAGACCAATGACTGGTGTTGAAAGCACGGCCTTAAGCGTAATCCAAAAAAATGCGTCGTCATCCCCTTTGGTAAACACTCAGTTCCTACTAATTACCACATCGGTGGGAGTCCACTGAACACTGAAGGTGTTATAAGAGATCTGGGGACACAGGTTGACAACAACCTCTCCTTCGAACACCACATTCCCCACTGTGGTCAGAAAGTCCTTCTATGTGGCACATCTCATTACCAAGGGTTTTGCATCCAGGAAGAAAGAGGTCATCATCTCTCTCTACTCTTCCCTCATTAGACCAGTCATTGAGTATAATGCCCCATTTGGCATGTACCTCACCAGA
Source organism: Protopterus annectens (assembly GCF_019279795.1). NCBI lineage: Eukaryota > Metazoa > Chordata > Ceratodontiformes > Protopteridae > Protopterus > Protopterus annectens. The sequence goes on along the minus strand of NC_056743.1, from coordinate 1,175,347,677 downwards.
CACCTGTAACAGCTGGGGAGGCCACAGAAATACCTCACGAAGAGGGTCCTAGGCATTAAACACATGCCCTACACGGACAGACTCAAAAAACTCCAGCTATTCTCTGTCTCATATCGTCTACTTAGAGGTGATCTTTGCTTGACTTACAAAGCCATGTCTGACCCAGCCCTGTTAGAAATGTTACACCTAAAGAAATCCCAATCCCTCTGCACCACACACTCCAGGGACCTCAACCTCATTACTACAATCAACAGAATATGCTGGAGGGGCAGGTTCATAACTCAAAGACTGCCCATGCTCTGGAATAGACTTCCCATACATGTCAAGCAGAGCACCTCACTGGCCCTTTTCAAGAGAAATCTTGATGACTGGATGGGAAATAGAAATTTCACCCCCGGGATCACTCCAGTGGCTCTACTTGATAGACGCACCGGGAGCTAATGGTGGCATGATGCCCGAGCACTTGTATGGGCTAGGCTTGTAAAGGCTTCAGGGCTGTTGGCCTAGTACACACCTATGAACCTATAAAGTATAGTTGTAAAATTGCACTAACCATAACAGCACAGGCTCAACTTCTTCAATGCTGCAGTAAGCTTAGGCTATCAGGGCTGTATCCTGTCCAGATACAACCGGCCAGTCCTCAAAAAGTAATGGCTTCCTCCCACACCTACAGTCTGACTGCTGACTGACTTGCCTTTTGGAAGGAAATCAGCATCTAGTGTGTAGACAACTTCAGTACTTTCTTGCCGCCTCAAAGGAAAGCAACTCTAAGGCTTCAGAGCAGCAGCAACTAGCTAAAGCCTTCATTTCTGTTATGTCTCCCACAAAGGAAGTCTTCCACACAGAAAATATTGTCAGCATTTTGATGTTGTCAAGACATCATCTGAGATGCACACATTGCAGATTTGCAATACAGTATGTTACTCACATACAAGTCACAAAGAACTCATGTATGACAAGCTACAAAACACTATATTACGTTCATTTGGTTCAAAATGCATAGTACAGCTTCTCTGCATATGACTAACTGTGTTCAGGAGTAGTGGAAAGTCTGGTAATACAAAATCAAAAATATAAAAGCACTGTGCATAGCTACTGAAATAGCACACATAAAAGAGATGGCTAAGCAATACAGAAATATGGTGCACTATGAGAAATAGTTATTGCTCTGCATACTGAAGCCTATTACTTTGGAATTAGGATCAGAGGAAAATACTAGGCTATTGGCACTGAAGCCCTTACAAGCCTGGTCAAGAATTATGCCCATGTTCCAACAAGTCAGCACCCTATGCCACTGTCCAGAAGGGATACAGGTGGAACCCAGGGTGTATTTTCCATTTCCCATCCAGTTATCCAGGTTGTGCTTAAAAAGAGTTAATAAGGTACTCTCCTTTATGTGGAGAGGGAGTCTATTCCACAAAAGAGGAAGTCTCTGAGACACAAATCTGTCCTGCCAACAAGTCCTATTGATGTCACAGACCAGGTTGAGGTTGTGCATGTGGGTTACTCGAGTGGAGCTTGACTTGCGGATATACAGCAGCTCTATCAGGGCAGGGTCTGAGATTGCTTTGTATGCCAGACACAGGTCACCTCTGAGGAGTCTGTAGGAGATTGTGTAGACGGACAGAGCTTTTAGCTTATATGTGTAGGGTAGATGTTTGAGGCCCTGGATTCTCTGAGTGAGGAACCTCTGTGGTCTCTCCAGCTGCTGGCATGTGCTTTATGAGGTACATGCCGAAAGGGGCATTGTACTCAATAATGGGTCTTATAAGGGAAGACTACAGGGATGTTATGACCACCTTGTCCCTGGATGAGATACCCTTACTAATGAGGTGGGCCATGCAGAAAGCTTTCTGTACAACGGAGGCAATATGGTGGTCAAAAGTCAGTTTACTATCAACCTGGGTGCCCAAATCCCTCACAACTGATTACGTGCTTAGGACCTTATTATCAATGTGATAATCTGAGGGGACGTCACTCTCCCCAAACGGGATGATGATGCATTTTTTGGTATTCAGTTTGTGGCGATGTTTCTGGCACCAGTCATTTGTTTGGGTGAGACACTCTTGCAGGATGTCCACATCACTAGGGGAACTGATGACAGCACCCAGCTTGCAGTTATCTGCAAACATGGTCAGCTATAACCCACTAGATTGGCCTGCACCTCCAAGAAGTATATCCCAAACAGCAGAGGCCCCAAGACCGATCCCTGGGGTACAATGCTCGTTACGGGTCTACTACTTGAGGTGGCTTCCCCTATTTTGAATAGGTGGGTTCTATCAGTTTGCTACCCATCTGGTAACATATGGATTGATGCCTAGTTCAGAGAGTTTATCTATTATACCTGAGTGGGAAATAGTATCGAAGGCTTTGGCCAGGTCAAGGTAGGTGGAGTGTACTGCCTTTCCCTCATCTATGGCCATGGTGAATGTCACAAAGAAGTCGACCAAATTTAACAGGCATGACCTCCCTTTGACAAAACTGAACTGTGTGGGATCAAGTGTCTGGAGGTTGCCAATGTCCTTGTTAATGAGGTCCATGATAATCCACTCCATGGCCTTGCAGATTAGGCTAGTTAGGCTGATGGGTCTATAATTTCCTGGATCGGTGGACGCTCCACCTTTGAGCAAAGGGATGACAGTAGCTGTCCTCCACTTGATTGGGTCAAAGCTAGTACTCAGGAAAATTAAATTTTCTTGGTTTATAACATACGTTGCAAACATACCTAATGCACATCCAAACACTATAGCAATACATTATATACATGCATGCATGCAAACTGACAGGAACAAGAATGGAAAACAATATGTATGTCTAATATTTATGCATATCTTTACAAGATATAATGAGATCTGTATCACTAATAAGTTGCTGATGGAAAAAAAGGACATCCTCATTCCTTAAAGGTTGGGGGTTGGTATAATGGTTAAGGTGTTTTCCTCACAGACCCAAGGTACTGGGTGTGATTCTCACTTCTGGAAGGGAAACTGGTTAGGCTTAAAATGGCTCACAAGGGCAGCTACCCAAATACGTACTTATGAACCTTATGAACTTTTGTGTGCATCAAAGGGTACTATGCATCACATACCAAAAGAAGAATCTAAACAGATGTTTAGTAGTCACAGACACAATAATTAGTTGCCTATCCAATAAAAAGGTGAAAATCTCTGCCTCCTCTAGGAATTTTATTCCAAGACATTCCTTGTACTACTCAATATACTACATATTCAACTTGGACATGAAAAGAGACATGGAAGAGCTCTGTGATCTTGTAGCCCAGGCAGGTATGACCCAGGCCCTGAGTAGCATTCTGCCATCGCCCAGAATGATACCGCAGTACAAGGACAAAATGATTGATTTCAACAATTGGCTAAGCTTCTGGTGTCATTGTAAGGGGATACAGTATCTGTCTGCCTGGGATGACATGGTCGACAGACCACAATGCTTTGCCAGAGATGGCCTGCACCTGTCGCCCCTGGGATTCAGGTTACTGGCTAAGGGTCTTGCCGCCCCTATAGTGCCTTTTTTAGGCAAGGTTCAAATGACAAATTCACCATCGTAACAGGAACAGGCAAGCAAAAACTGAGGGTAATGCTACTCAATGCTAGAAGTCTAAATCTCAAAATGTACTCATTAGAGGCACTCCTTAAAATAGAGAACATCGATATCTGTGCAGTGACTGAGACCTGGTTCAAGGCTCTAGAGAGCACCCGTGCATTACCAGGTTCTAACTCATACCACACTTTTCGGCCATCTAATCTGGACCAGAACACCAAAGGCGGAGGTGTGTCCATATTCATTAAGGATATCCACACTTCCAGGGTAGTTGCACAGCATAATCCATCTGAGGTTATCCAAGTGCAACTAACTCTGGGCAAAACTGTAATGCAAATTATAGCTTGCTACAGGTCCCCCACCATGCCCCAGGATTCCCACTCCTCTTTTCTTGATATACTGGAAAATATATTAGGGTTCAAGCAAACACCCTAATAATGGACGATTTCAACTACCCCACCATTAACTGGGAAAACTACTCATGTGCCAACTCCTTCGCTCCAACGCTTTCTGGAATTCATAAATTCCAATGCCCAGGATCAACTTATCCACACCCCCACTAGGGGCAACAATATCCTAGGCCTAGTCATTACCAACATGAGTGACCGCTATTCCACACCTGAAGTTAACTCCACATTGTTCAGATCCAACCATAAGCGAATCATCCTAGATATCCGCATCCCGCCCCAACTCATCATTAAGGAAACCATGGTAAAAAATTTCTCCAAAGCCAACTTCATGCTTCTTAAGACTGAAGTTGCGAACTTCATGACACCCATGCAGATGGACAATACATTTACAACTGCTGAATCCTACACAAATGCACTCTATAAGCACTTACACGAGTGAATGTATCGTGCTATCCCAAACAGAACCAAGACGCTATACTCCAAAAAAAGGAAGCCAATCTGGTGGTCTCCTGCCATAAACAAACTCTACAACAGAAGGAAGAAACTGTTGCAAAAGTGAGTAAAATCCCATGAGTGGAGGAGCTCCCTGTTCAGCCTCAGTAAGAATCTGAGATCCCTTATAAGATCCTCCAAAGCTAGCTATGAAAACAAAATTGCCACTGATTCTAAGGGCAACCACAAAGCATTCTATAGCTATGCCAAGAACAACACCCAGATCTGCTCTGAGTTACAGCACAACGGCACGAAAATTACAGAACCAACTGATATTGCCAACATCCTGGCAGATAGGTTCAGTGCTAACTTTACCCCCCCCTCACCCCCTAAAGGGCCCATATCTATACAGGAAGAATGCAGAGTTCCTATAATCAAATCTATGTGGGTAAAAGCTGCACTCTCTAAAACCAAAAACACAGCATCCATGGGACCGGACAACATCCCAGGCTGCGTTTTACATGAACTTCAGAATGAACTGGCTCCCCACCTAAGCACCATGTTCAATCATAATCTCACTTCAGGCTTTGTGCCCACTGATTGGTGCACAACAACAGTTATCCCACTTCACAAAGGGGGAGCCACCACTGATCCTGGGAACTATCGCCCTACTGACGAGCCTGGTCTGCAAGGCCATGGAACGTATCATCATGGAACTCATAAACAAAGACATTGATAACCTCCAAACTCTGGACCCCACTCAGTTCGGGTTTGTGAAAGGCAGATCATGCCTTCTGAACCTGATCGACTTCTTTGAGGCAGTCACCAAGGCCGAAGACGAGGGTAAGGTGGTTAACACAGCCTATCTTGACCTCGCCAAGGCTTTCGACACCATCCCCCATTCTGGAATTATAGCTAAACTCATAAAACTAGGTATAAATCCCTACGTCACAAGATGGGTTGCCAAATGGCTCACTGACAGAACCCACACTGTAAAAGTTGCAGACTCCAAATCAGACTTCAAACCAGTGACATGTGGAGTACCAGAGTTCAGCCCTGGGACCTCTCCTATTTGGTATCTACTTCTCTGAAGTACAGGCTAACACAGAAGGCCACTGGCTAATGACGTTCGCAGATGACTACAAACTAGGAGCCATAGTCGAGTCCCCAAATGATGTGGACATCCTACAGAAGGGCCTCACTGAGACAGATGTCTGGTATCAGAAGCATGGCCTTAAGCTCAATGCCAAAAAGTGCACTGTCATCCCCTTTGGTAAAAACTCTGTACCCATGAACTACCACATAACGGCTGTCTACTTAATGCCGAATGTGTGATAAGAGACCTTGGGACCCAGGCGGACAGTAGTCACTCCTTTGATAATCACATCGCCACAGTAGTCAGGAAATCCTTCTATGTGGCACACCTCATCACAAAAGGGTTCTCATCCAGGAAAAAAGAGGTCATTGTTCCCCTCTACTCGACACTCGGACCCATTACAGAGTACAACGCCCCTTTTGGAATGTACCTCACAAGACATCTGCAGCAGCTGGAAAGGCCACAGAAGTACCTCACAAAGAAAATTACTGGCCTTAAACAGATGCCCTACACTGACCATCTCAAAAAAACTCCAGCTTTATTCTGTAGCATATCGCCTACTCCGAGGAAATCTCTGCCTAACATATAAAGCTATGTTAAACCCAGACTGCTGGACATGCTACACCTAAATAAATCCCAATCCCTCCGAGCTACACGCTCTAGGGACCTAAACCTTGTCACCACAATAAACAGGATATGCTGGAGGGATAGATTCCTGTCCCAGAGACTTCCTATACTCTGGAACAAGCTACCCATCTATGTCAACCAAAATTCCTCATTAGCACTCTTCAAGAAAAATCTTGATGAGTGGATGGGAAATAGGAAATACACCCTGGGGATCACTTCTGTGGCTCTGCTTGACAGGGACACAGAAAATTAACTTTCTTGGGTGGCATAAGCCAGGGAACCTTGTTGGCTAGGCTTACTTAGGCCCTTGGACCGATAGCCTAGTACCTACCTATGAACCTATGAACAGTGTATGATGCTTCTTGAGACCATGAAGTTGAGAAACTCTCACAAAGGCCACCATATTAACTGGTTCCATGGTGTAATGGTTAGCACTCTGGACTTTGAATCCAGCGATCCGAGTTCAAATCTCGGTGGAACCTTTTTCACAGCATGGTAGCTCAATGCAGTTTTCCTTCTTTAGTATACTTACTCCCCCCCCCACAATCGTGCTGAGTTTTCTTCTTAAGATAATTCTGAAGCACTGTATTACCGGGAATTAATACCTAGCTGTTTGGATGCGTATTAATATTCGAGTAAATATGCTCAATCATTTGTGTACTCAAGTACTGTTATTTTGTGCAATATTAGCCAAATAAAAACATTTACAGATTTTGGGTTCTGAAAAAACATAGGAGATCCAGGAAGAAGAATATGCAAGCTACAACAAACTTTCTTTTCCATTGCCACAGGCTCCAGGGAATCACTAAGTATCCCCAGGCCAGCTGAAAGAATAAATCCAACCAGCATGCCCCAAATCTGTCCAGGACAACCAAGTCATACCTAAAATAAAATCTGAAAGGAACATCCCAGGGGGCATGCCCTAAGATATCTGAACTACCTCAGTTAGTTGCTAAAAGTAATAGAGGTTCCACGCAGTGTACTTACTCTCTTACATTACTGAACTCTTCATCATGACTCAGAAGTTAAGCCCAATGAACACAGGAGGAGCCTCATTTACATACCTTGGGGAGGATGACGATTTTATAAACTGCCATGTAGAAATAACTTTGCCAAAGAATATAATTTCTTCTTCACTGATCAAATTGGTTTAGTACTCAAAAGAGTTTGTTCACTGACTCAGCCCATCTCTTAAGTCTTGCACTCTTCTTGCCATCACTAATTAACAGCAACACTTAAATTTCTCTAGTAAATGCAGATGTTGTGCACCCAATTTCTGAAGTGAGAGTTATGAGAGTTTTTGCCAGTTAAACCTCATGGAGGTTGGAGTACAATGGTCTCACATTTGCAGGTGTTGAGCTTAGCTGATTAACATTAAGCAGAAACTCAGTGCATGTTGAACACCATATCAGATGATAAAGGAACAGCTGCAAACAACAGCCATGTCGGCTCTAGGTCCTTGAACTAGAAATGCTCCTAACATAGGCTGTGCCTTAATATCATGTTCATGAAAGCCATCAAAAGGAGTGCAAATGAGATGCAAGCCCAGTAAAGCCCCAGCATCTATCCTGAACAAATTTAACCTAATGCAAAAAATGTGATAACTATCAAAGAAGTCATAAAGGAGAAGTGCATAGCAAACGGTGGCCCCTAAGATCCACACTCTTGCAGGACTACCAACAGAACAAAACAAGGCATACTTTTATCAAGCCTCCCCAAGTTCATAAAACAAATACAGATCAGAATACACATCCAAAATCCCTTACACAACACTGAAAAGGCTAAAGATATGGTAGTTTGTCCCATAGCCTAGTCCATATTGTTTTTCATCAGTATGAGGTTTAACTGGCAAAAACTCTCATACACAGCATATTAGCAAAGGCTTTTTAATATGATCTGCCAAGGACTGTGGGTCCCTACAATCATCACAATACCTTTGGTCCTCTGTCTTAAAGATGGCAACCACTACCTAGAGTCCCATAGCTACTGTTCCCAGATTTCAGGCAATAATACAGAAATACATTAGCCGTGATGGCCCAACCTTATCCAGTGCTTTCAGTATTTCTGCCCAGCTCTCAACTGCAGATAAGCCTTATTACAAGTGTAACTTCAGCTACAGTAATGGACTTAAAAATATATAAGGGGGTATAGCTCAGTGGTAGAGCATTTGACTGCAGATCAAGAGGTCCCTGGTTCAAATCCGGGTGCCCCCTAATATATTTTTTTAGTCCCTTTGGCTTGAATGCACAAAGCTGTACCTCTTTGGAAAATACTGGCCTGTTCTACAATCTTCTCTGCATTAAGGAAGTATAAATATATAATACTTTTTTTTGCTGGAACCATGTAAGACATTTAGCTGAAATTGTCATTGATTTCTTTTGCTTAGTCAAACAAAAATAAAAACAGTTTGGATGAACTAAAATGAAACTATTTTCAAGGAATGTAGATTTCTTTAGGTCAAAGTTAAGAGTAACAGAGTTTCTTAACTACATTTCTTTACTGAACAATTATAAACTCAAGTTACATTCCAGTAGTATGAACAAAATATACCACCCCAAAGCGTATGACATAGTTGTCAGTCAGGTAATGGTGGGGTGAGGGGGTATCAGAGTCAACTTGATGTACAGAGTAGATGTGGAAGATAAGTAAGAAATCGCATAGGTCATGTGATCTGATTCTGGCAACTGAATGTGGAAAGGAAAAAAAAAATTATGTGGACTGGTAAAAATGGCGAAGGCTCTATGCTTTTATTAAGATGCCGGGCTTCATCAGATCAAGTGGCTGGCAGTGTCAACCTCATGTGTTTGCAAATGTTTGAAGGGCTTAATGTAAGTGATGAGAAGGAGCCTTGCTAAACAAAATGGTTATTTATACCAAAAGGACATCAACTTCTGGGATGTGAGAGTACAGTCACTGTTAAAATGAACTTTGAATGTTTAAACCTTACTGAACTTGTGGATTACATTCCTTAAGCTACGGACGGCCAAACACATTGGTCTGTGATTTAGAAGCTATATTATAATGTTGTAGTGACTTTTAAACTAGTAAAATCACTAAGTGTTATGTTATTACATAGAGAACCTGCTGAGTATGTTTCAAATGCTACGGACGGCCAAAAGCTGTGGTCTGTGCATTTTAGAAGCTACAGCATACTGATTGTGAGTCTTGTTGCTCGGAGGGACTTAATTAACTTATAACAGTAAAAACACACATTAAAATTAACAGACTATAGGCTCTCCTCCTTAAATATGCATAAGGACTCTAGTACCTGCATCTGTTATGTAATTACCGTAGGTACATCAGGAAAGCCGATATTTTATATCTAAACAGAATAATACAAGGAAAACAGTTGTATTGTGGATGTAAATGCTTTGTTTCTTTGCACATAGTGTTACTGTTTGAGCCCTAAACCTGTGCTAATTAAATTTAAATTATCTTTCCCACCAGGAACCATCCCCCTAAACAAGCAGTCCTACAAGGCTTACAACAGAAGGACGCTGACCTACTGAATTACTCAGAAAACCTGCTCTAAGCTGCCCACCGGCTAAAAGCCCTGCTAAGGTTATTATTCATCTGAAACTATCTGTGCATTTTACATTTACTGACCTGGGTCGGGTCTATAGCACTATTCCCTAGCCTCATCTATAGTACCAACCCCTAAAACTATACTCTCCCCATATTTTATCTACAAAATTGGAAGAAAATTACAGAGATTTACCCAAAATTAAATAAAAAATTTGTAAGTAAAACAAGGTTAAAAGAAACCCCCCTAACTTACAATTTATACAGTACTTTTATTCATTCTGAACCTATCCTGCTAAACCTAAGCAGAATTAATTACTTACTTGCAGGTTTCTTGTGTGAGGTTAAGGCCTGCTCCGCTCGGGCTTGATCCGAACCCCTCCCTGCCCCCAATTTTCACCTGCCCCCACAGTGTCTAGCTTTACAGCCACTATTCCACTCCCGCTCCAGCTGAACCAATCAATAATCCCCTACTCAGCCTAACTCATCCCATTTCCACCCCTCCTTTTCCTATCCAGACCATTTAGTACTGTACCTTTTCCTATCCAGACCAATCAGTACTGCACTGTGTACACTACTCCAACAACCACCCCTCCCCCAGTAGCAAATATCCAGCATCAAGATCCTGAGGGTCCTAGTCCTATAACACCAATATAGCCTCCAACCATGACACCATACAAAACAAGGTCACTACTCTCTCTGCTATCCCTCATGCTATTTCATACCTGTCAACTGTACAAATTTTCGCAGAACGTCCAGATTTTTGCCTCATATTTTTGGTCCATTTTGCATAAAACTGTGGTTTCCTGGCAAGTCGCTGTCAAATCATTGAGGGTTAAAGTCAGAAAATAATGACAGACATTTGGGTTCCAGACTTCATATCATTCAGAAAATTAATTCCAATGCAAAACCTGCTATTCTATCAATTTTCTAAGTTTGTAAGAGCAATATTTAAAACATGTCCCTATTTTTGGGCCTTTGTCCCCCAATTATTGATGGCTTTGTCCAGATTTCTTGATATAAAAGGTTGAGATGTATGTGCTATTTCCATATTTCCTCTCCATTTATGAAAATCAGTCGTACCTAGGATTTCACCACCCAAAATCTCAAACTAGGCCTGATGTATCTAATAAGACAGGCTACCCACTAGTTACAACTATTACCAAATCCTTAACCATAAAACACTGCCTATTAGACCCAGGTACATCAGCTCAAAATCTAAATGTTATCAAAAATCTATAAACAAAATCTTGAAAGTTATAGCAATTATATGCAATAACCTAGCAATGTATGGAGACGTTCATCCAAACCCTGGTCCTGCCACCTTAAATACTGGAACTTCCACTACAACTAACCCAGTTATATCACCTATCAAATAATAAGACCCCCCCAACTCCCTCCTGATCTGCCAACTAAATATCTTCTTCTTTCGGCTGCTCCCGTTAGGGGTCGCCACAGCGGATCATCTGTTTCCATTTCTTCCTGTCCTCTGCATCTTGCTCTGTCACACCAACCACCTGCATGTTCTCTCTCACCACATCCATAAACCTTATCTTAGGCCTTCCTCTTTTCCTGTTACCTGGCAGTTTCATCCTTTTTCCCAATATACTCTGCATCCCTTCTCAGCACATGTCCAAACCAACGTAATCTTGCCTCTCTAGCTTTGTCTCCAAACCTTCCAACCTGGGCTGACCCTGTAATATACTTGTTCCTAATCCTGTCCACTCTTGTCACACCCAGTGCAAATCTTATCATCTTTAACTCTGCCACGTCCAGCTCTGACTCCTGCCTTTTTGTCAATGCCACTGTCTCCAACCCATATAACATAGCTGTTCTCAATAGCCTCTTGTAGACCTTCCCTTTCACTCTTACTGGTACTCGTCTGTCACAAAACACTCCTGACACTCTTCTCCACCTACTCCATCCTGCCTGTACTCTCCTCTTCACCTCTCTTCCACACTCACCATTACTCTGAACTGTTGATCCCAAGTATTTAAACTCATCCACCTTCGCCACCTCTACCCCCTGCATCCTCACCATTCCTCTATCCTCCCTCTCATTCACACACGCATATTCTGACTTAGTTCTGCTGACCTTCATTCCTCTTCTCTCTAGAACACATCTCCACCTTTCCAGGGTCTCCTCCACCTGTTCCCTACTCTCACTACAGATCACAAAGTCATCTGCAAACATCATAGTCCACGGGGACTCCTGTCTGATCTCGCCTGTCAACCTGTCCATCACCATTGCAAATAAGAAAGGGCTCAGAGCTGAGCCTTGATGTAATCCCACCTCCACCTTAAATGTATCTGTCAATCCCACCACAGACCTCACCGCTGTCACACTACCCACGTACATATCCTGTATCACTCTTACATACTTCTCTGACACTCCCGACTTCCTCATACAATACCACAACTCCTCTCTAGGCACCCTGTCATATGCTTTCTCGAAGTCCACAAAGACACAATGCAACTCCTTCTGACCTTCTCTGTACTTCTCCAACTGCCAACTAAATATACGTAGCATAAATAACAATGTACACAATCTGCATGCTCTCCTACAAGTCCATTTCCCTGATATTCTATGCTTAACTGAAACTTGGCTGAAACCATCAAACTCAGATAATGGGTATAATATACTTGGACTTGATCGCTCCAGCAGGAAGGGAGGAGGGGTAGCTGTACTCTTCAAATCTACACTAAATGTCACCTTAAACCCCAGTCAACCACCTCAGGTCAATAAGGCAGAAATATTTGCTACCAAGCTCCAAATTAACAAAAAATAAATATAGTCTGTGTGTATATTCCACCAGGGAATAATACCGGTTCCCTAGAAGACATCTTCCAATGGTTAGCTAGTAACTAGCCACAAGAAACCATAGTACTAGGAGACCTTAACATCGACTGGAACACTTGTTCCCCTCAGTCTCCTACCACCCATGTAAACCTGTATGGATTCACACAGGTTATATCCACCTCACCCAGGATAGGAAAACATAACCAAAAAGATAGTATACTAGATTGGATACTATAATCAATAGCCACCCACCCCCAAATGTATTCTTCGAGGGCCATCCCTGATGACCTCAGCGACTACTTTCTTACCTTTATCTGCAAACACAAATCTAATTACTCCCAGCAGCCCATCTACAGAACAGTAAGAAATAGTAAAAACTTCAATCCTAGCAAGTGTCAGGATGAACTTAAGGGATGCAACTGAACTGCCCTAAAGCACCTGCCCCTAGATGAAGCAGTCTCTCACTTTAACAATAAATTCCTCACCATCCTCGATGCTCATGCTCCCGCTCGTTCCACGAGGGTAAAAACAAAAGCTGTCCCATGGCTATCTAAAGAAACTAAAGCAAAAATCATAGTCAGAAATAAGGCATGGACAACATGACGTGGTGCTAACAAAAGATCCCATAAATGAAACCAAATTTAGACAACTAAGAAATGAGACAAAATGAGCTATTCTATTAGATAAAATAAAACTACTATGTCCATCTTCAACAAGGGAACCAAAATAACCCCCAAAAATTCTAGGCAGGGATAAATAAATTACTGCACCTAGGTCAAACCACCACTCCACCTCCCTCAGCCTATACCGATAAACTACCAGAGGATATTGCTAACACTTTTAATAATTTCTTTACTGAAACCATCCAAGTCCTTGCAAGCCAAATACCCCTTAACTTCTCTAACCCACTGGATAGCGCTCCCAGCCCTCCTTTAGCTTCCAACCAGTCTCTACATCTTTCATTCGTTCACTACTCCAAAAATTAAAACCTACTACCCTAGCCGCAGACCTTCTTCCAGCCGAATATTTGCTAAAAGCTTCTGATACCATAGCGTACCCTGTTTCCATTCTAATTAATCGGTCCATATCAGAAGCCTCAGTCCCCTCTATCTGGAAAATATCTCATGTCATACCCTGCCATAAAGGTGGTAACTCTACTGAGTTATCCAATTATAGGCCCATAGCCATCTTATCACCTCTGGAAAAATAATGGAAAAATGCATCCATAAACAACTCCTGAACTTTCTAACCCAAAACAACCTACTGGCTAACTCCCAGCATGGCTTCAGACCATATCATAGTACCACCACAGCTCTCCTCACCTTCTATGATGCAATAAACTATAACAGGAACAACAACAAGCTATCTTCAGCCCTTTTCTTGGACCTGTCAAAGGCTTTTGACATTAACCACCATCTTCTCATCAACACCCTGGCAACAATGTCCCTAGGTAATCACCCTCTTCGATGGTTTGAATCCTACCTGCACAATAGACAATAATCCGTCTTATGGCAGAACAAACTCTCAAACCTCCTACCCAACATTCTAGGTGTCCCACAGGGGTCTGTTTTGGGGCCACTTCTGTTTCCCATTTTAATCAATGGCCTCCACACTGTAATTCCTGAAGCCATCTGCATTCAATATGCAGACGACTCAACGTTGATCTGCACTGCCACCTCGCAAATAGAACTGCTATCAATAACTCAGAGTACTTTCAACCTAGTAGAGAACTGGCTGGCTGCTCGCTGTCTGATTATCAACCCTAATAAAACAAAGCTCCTACTTTTCACCCCCACTCAAAGATCCACGGCATTATCTCTCTCCATTAAGGTTAATAACGGTACCATTATCTCTCCAGATGCCCATACAAAACTACTAGGAGTTATTATAGACAACAATCAAAACCATTAACAGAAAACTGGGCTCACTTTATAGGATAAAGCCATTCCTTACCCCATATGCTAGGACCTCCATTTCCCGCTCCCATCTACTCTCTACACTCTACTATGCTTCCCCTTTACTGGCCAACCTAAATAAATCTGATCTTACTAAACTCTCAAGCTGCTATAATAATATAGCTAGATTTGCAATTGGTCTACCCTATAGAACCCATCATTGTAAAAATCGAAATTATCTCGGATGGCTAGAGCGACCCAGGCAGATTCAGTATAATCAGCTCATTGTTGCTCACAAAGCACTTAACCAACCAGATAATATACCTGCCTTGAAAAACATCATCTACCCCCACTCCAACTCCAGTTCACTCCAGTCATCTATCTAACAGACTATTAGTGCAAATCATCAAATCCAACAACTCAGCTGGTGACTCCCTGTTCGCCAACTCTGCTGGCAAAATTTGGAATTCCCTTCCTGCTAACATTACCATGGATACCACTCTATCTCAATTCAAAATAGCTCTCAAGGCGTATTTCAAGTCTCAATGGATAAGTCCCTGCTCCAAGCCTGACTAAATCTTTATGCATACTGGTGTATCTATCCAATGTCTGTAAGTGCTACTCAAATATCTTTGTTAAGCCAGTTTAGAAGATTGTTAGACTGTACAAATTTAAATGTACTAGAATAAGTGGTATATTTCCATAAATTTAACTAGACTGTAAAATGTGTTATATTTGTATTATGTTATGATTACTCCTGTTCGATATAACATTGTAATGATTGTATATGTATACCTTTGGAGCTTTTCTCCCCGGCCCTCTGCTGAAAATGGACATGTATCCAGTCGGACTATCCCGGTCACCAAATGTAAAATAAAAAATAAATAAATCACATAAAGTACCGACTAAATAGGGGCTAACAGTAAAAATATACAAACAATAACATAAATTTTATATGTACGCAGAAACACAAATATATATATGCGTGTGTGTGTCTGTTTATATGTGTATGTATATATATATATATATATATATATATATATATATATATATATGGGTCCTAGTCTGTACATCAAAAGTATGTTAAATCAAAATGTACTACAGCAAACTCACTTTCACAAAAAAAAAAAAAAAAAAGGCAACATGTACTGTTGATTGTACAACTAAGCAAACTGTTGCTTAGATCACGGTACAGCAGGGTAAGGGAATATTCCCTTTTCCCCACTGTAGTGCAATCTCAGAGTGAGAATATTAAAAAGTGGGGGCACAGCTCCCCAAATGGGGGGTTGCAGGGCGGCTTGCCCCCCTGCATAAACGTGAGTAGTGTTTTATTTTCGTAGGTTTTTTGTTGTTTTGTTTTGTTTTTCTTTGTGCGAAAGTGAGTTTGCTGTAGTACGTTTCGATTTAACGTAGTTTTGATGTAGCAACATAAATATATATATATATATATATATATACACACACACACACACACACACACACACACACACACAAACACAGTATACAGTATACACACACAATATTCCATAATAAAAAAATGAAAATCATCAGAATTGAAAACAAGAGAGAATGAGATTTTAGTCAATGTTTAATGCTACAGAGTGCAAGAGCAAACCTAGTACACAAACAGCAAGGGAGAAAGCTGATAAAGAGAAAACTAAAGCATTAGCTCATCTTGCAGGTTCAAGGCAGCATAGGTGCTATGAGTGCACAATGGTAGGTGTATGGAGGGGGAAAGAAACAAGTATACCACAGAAGGGGAACAATGGTAAAAAATAAATACTTAATCTGTGTTCTTCTTGTGCAGCTAGCAGATTAGGTGGTGTAAACTTTTCACTGCTAACATTAGAAATACAAAGTATTACACCCTCAGACACATGACATGTGAACTAAATTCTGAATGCAAGTACATTCCAGAATGTTTTCATGCCATTACTATGAATACCCATCTGATCAAGGAGGATGTAGGTTTTAGGGGATATATGGGAAACATACATGAAGACCATAATAACAAACTGACAAAAACTGGAAGTCATTACTGTATGTTTCTAGTACTAGTGGAATATGTATATACAGATGTCCCAAATGTTAAAATTCAATTTACAGGATTACTATATTTTTAAGATTCACAAAATATTAACTGCAATATGTTAACTGTCAGCAACTGTAAACTTTTTGTAAGTTCTGACTGGTCAATTAACATTCATAATAAAGCTTGCAGGGCATCAGTTGTATAAGCTTTGCTGCTTGTGGGAAATGCCCCATTGTAGGATATACTACTACTGTGAGAAAAAATACTTCTGCAAGCAAATGCCGTAACAACATATCCACTACAAATTAAAAGGAATATATATTTACATTTTTCTACATGCTAGAGGTCCATTAATGCTGATTTAGAGCAGTTGCCATCACATGCATGCCATGGTACCAAGTATACATACACAAACACACACAAAGAATTATATTCTTCACTCTAGTGCTATGGTGTAGAGTGATGAAACCTTGACAACAGCCCAAAAGCAGTATCCAATTAGCAGCACAGGTGTCTTGAGAGATGGAGCAGGGAAAAAGTATGAGTGGCCGAGCACCAGTTCACCTTTTCTAGGGGAATAACAGAGGCTGCTAGGCCCACAACACTGTTAACATCTAGCAATGGCTGGGTGTATCACCCACCTGCAGTAACCATGTGGGCTCACAATGCATTAAGCAGGGACTCTTCTGTTGAGCCATGAAATAAGAGGTGTGTAGGAGCAAGCACACACTCTCTTCTGACAAAGGTAGCTATGGCAAGTTGGCAGGTAGCCTATGGGTAGGCTGCAATGAAGGTTCAGCAAACTAAAGTGCCCTTACCACCCAAATCTCACCACTGGGGAAACAGATGGGCTAATATGACTTCTTGTGCAAGAATGAGTGGGCTGTAGGCTAACAGTTATCAATCTCCAAAGGATGCAGTCATGTATTAAGCAGAAGATATTTTCCCAATATTTATAAAAATAGGGATTCATAGGTGTCTCTGGCATTCCTTGCTACTCAACTTCTGATTTCCAGGTTGTCAGTGTTTATGTTTGATGTTGATTCATCCCCTTCCCCACATTAAAAGAATGTGTAAGCTTCTATTGGTTGGGGGGCAGTCTCATCATTTAACTGTTCCAAGGCCTATACTGACAAACTAATATTAAAAAGAACAATAACTCTATACTCTGTAGCCAAGAATTTGCATATAGACTATATTCTTATTGATGGCACAAAACAAACAGGATGAAGTGTGACAGTTGCAACTGCGACTTGGTAGTTTATTTTGGTATCCCCTATGCTCACCTCCTTAGTCAACAGCGACAACTAGTGACCCACACATAGGATATCTCACCTTCTAGATGAATCATGGGACCACTCTTTCCACTGTCAAGACAAGACACATGATTATTATAACATGAAACAGTGTCACTGTCAAGCATAATTGGTATTATGAGACAAACCATTAATAAAACAAGATGTTTCCACAACTGAGTATCTTGTAAAAGACGTAGCAATGAAAGTGCTATCTTAAATGAGACAAGTCCAGATGATAACTGACAGAAAAGAGTGCAAAGTTCACATGGAAAAGGAAAGCCTGATGAAAACAAGTACCCACACTAAATATTCTGTCAAACAGAAAGCTCGCTAACCAGCTTATTAAGCTCCCCATCTGTACTGTTGGGTCAGTACCATTTTAAATTCAGAAATACTTAGCAAACAATATGCATCAGTACATATTCCAAAATAAAAGTGTGCAGAATGTAGAAATGGCACCACAGACCCTATTTTTCAGGTACAGCACCAAGTACATTAGCATCTGGAGGCATCCTTGATCTAAGTTCTGAAACAACCTTGACACCACAGTTACAGCTTATGATTATAAGACTGTCCATATCACATGGGCCATAAAAAATAGAGATCATTCCCATATTAAACTTATGAAGGTTTAGTTTACTTAGAAGCAAAAACAGTAATCAAAAATCACTAAACAGGAAATTCAGCATCAAGACCTTAAGATGTCATTTGTTTTGAACAGGATTCTCAGTAATATCAATGAACAAAACTCTTTACTATGCTTATAGCTGATGATGATACTACAACATCATGAAGAGAGCTCAAAATGGCTATTCACTCAACTTATGCTATCTCCAGTGGATACAACTAGTACCCCTAGGGCTGGTATTATAAACATGATACTTTGGCTCAACACCCATTCAAGTGAAAAAAAAGCATTTATGGCATTTTATGACAGTAAACAGAAGACAGCCATATTAGCAGTTAAAGGCAAACCTCAGAAAAATGGATACATCTACAGCAAAACAAAATTAAGGAGATTCATGTTTGTAGCAACAAATATAACATGCAGAACAGCAATTATTAAACGTCCAGTGCTCTTATGGTGCTATGCCTCTCTGATGATAAGACGACCAAACCTTCCTAAAAGGAAATTAAGTAATTTAAGCCACATCAGAAAAAAAAAGTATTTTATGTTAAGTAACAGAGCAGCAGCTAAATGATTCACCATCATCCACATAAATCCACATGGGTTATTCCAGACCAATGAGCTCAGCACTGGCTCAACTTTTTTAATGCAGCAGTAATCTACAGTGAGCTGCTTTGTGAAGCAGGGCTTCAGTGGTCACTGCACCTTAGCACAACCCAACCACCAGTGGTTTCACATTCTTAGATCTCACGGCCATTCTCAAAGAAGTAAACTTTCAAGTCTAATCTTTCTAGTAAGCCTATAATCATACATGTGAAATCTCACACTTTGCACATATGCAACTAAATCACCTAGGTTAGATCCTGTTATTCCATTCAGCAAGAGTATGACAAGAGTATGACAAACCGGAGAAGATGCCTTCCTTAGAGAAAACCACTACACTGTCATGCAGGTAACTACAACCTTTGCCAGTATGTAAAGATGCAAATATTATGGAAAAAACATTATGTCTGTCTGTCTGAATAACTGGCTGAGCAGGGATGCTATCATCAAAAATACCAGAATTCTAAATCATTAAATATACTAAAAGACTAACAAAAAGAAAAATTCCCAATACCATACATTTAATACAATGAAACGAGAAACTTGTAGAGTCATTCTGAGGACAAGAATATAGCAATAACCCACGCCTGGGTGTGAGTAATGCTGGATTTACCCACGGTTGGCGTGGTTTGGTCACGAGGGCGAAGCCCGAGTGGCCAAACAAAGCCAACTGTGGTAAATCAGCATTACCCACCAGAAGTGCGTTATTGCTATTATACAATGACATTATTTAAGAAAAAAAAATTACTTTTCTTAAATAATGGTATTGTATAATGCCTCCTTGCTGCCCTTCCGCAGCAGATATTCTGCGGCAGTTCTGATGTACTGCGCATGCGTATGTCTACGCAGTACATCAGAGCTGTGGACAAAAGCAACGGAGAAAGCAAGATCTCCGTTGCTTTTTACTGTTTCGCTATGTTAAATGGGTTTAACATAGTGAGACAGCTTTAAAAAAAGCAACGGAGAATCTCCGTTGCTTATTTTAAAGCTGTCTCGCTATGTTAAACCCATTTAACATAGCGAGACAGTTTTGAAAAAAGCAACGGAGAAAGCAAGATCTCCATTGCTTTTTACAAACTGTTTCGCTATGTTAAATGGGTTAAACATAGCGAGACAGCTTTAAAATAAGCAACGGAGATCTCCGTTGCGTATTTTAAAGCTGTCTCGCTATGTTAAACCCATTTAACATAGCGAGACAGGTTTAAAAAAAAGCAACGGAGAAAGAAAGATCTCCGTTGCTTTTTACACACTGTCTCGCTATGTTAAAGGAGTTTAACATAGCGAGACAGTGTTTTAAAAAAGACTTATACTAATGGAAAAAGTCCGGGTGACTGGACCTTTTTCCATTAGTATAAGTCGATTTACAACGTGCACGCTGACCAATCAGCGTGCACGTTTTGGAATATTAATGCGGGGTCATGGTATAATAAACAATAACCTACTGCTAAGTGACTATATCTCACAATTTTACTGAAAAGAACAGTTGTGCAAGATGCACTTACCAGTTCAGCAGGTGTTTGTATTCCTCACTGCTGTAGTAGCTTTTGCCTATTTAGGGCGCAAGCTGCCCAGGCTACAACTGGCCAGCATCACAAACCTATGGCTCCCTCCCACACTTTCACTCTGAGTGCTGATTGGGCAGCTCATATGTGGAGGAAAAATCATCATTCTGAGTGAAGATTATTTCAGACGTTCTTCAGGACTTTCTTCTGATCCTGAAAAAACAACATATAATAGAAACAAAACGTTTATATCCCAACCAAATAACTATAAACATAGAAAAGGAGATGCAGAGTGGATGTGGCTACTGCAACAGTGAGAAATATGAACATCCACTGTTATGGTAAGAGCAGCTTGCACAAATGTACTATGTTCATCATCCACTGCTGCAGTAGCAGCCTTTAGATATCTGGGTTGATTACCAAGACTTTTCCAACCTGGGTGGAGGAAGTATGTGGATCCAGGACTCCCTGGAAAATGGTCATCTCAAAAACTGTCCTGGACTTAGAAAAGGAATCCAATTTGTAATGCTTTGTAAAAATATTCAGAGAGGACCATGTAGTTGCCTCTACAATGCTTGTAGAGTTCACCTCTTTCTTATAAGCAATCAAAGAAAATAAGGTTTTATTAGAATGTGTCTTAATTCTGCCTGGAAATGTTTTACCATAATGGGAAAAACAAGAAAAGATATGGTAAGGAATGACCAGCTGGAACTGTCTGAATTGACACAGGCTGTTATTTTCTAGTTCCATACTAGGAATTTTACATCTGTAAAGTTTTCCTAAAGGACTTGGTACTGAGTAGCAAAAACATAACCAGAAAATACAGAATCTATTCTCCCTGTCATTCAAATTCTGAAAGAAATGAGCATGACAGACAGCTAGATGCAAGGTACACTCAAAGTAGTTAAGGGCATAATTTTTTGTTTTTACAGATAACCCTATTAGCATGGAAAAGCAAAAGGGTTAACCCATAATGAACACATGCAACCCAGATATTCTCTGGGAGATGTCAGAGCAATAAACCAGTTTAGTCTACCAAAAAGATTAATCCAAAGTAGTCAGAAAGTACAGTTTTGTACCTACCATAAATGTAGATGTTCAAGTGTATACCCTGCTGCAGTCATCACACTTGGGTTATCCTGTCGACAGGCGGTCCCGCAGTCGGCCTGAATTCCAAAGTCTTGGTCCGGCGTCGGTTGCTGTCGCTTCTTCCTTGACGTCAGTGCTCCAGGGGTATATAAGAGGCATCCAACGCCATTTTCTTCAGTTTTTCTTGCCCCAGATGTCAGGTGCCCCCCCCCCCCAAAAGGTGGTCAGTAGATAGTACCAATAATAAAAGGTTTAGCCCAAACAAAATATCCCTCCAGCTATAAGCAAATACACCACAAAGGTTGTAACAGATTTTAAGGTATTGAAAGGTTTTAGTTAGGTCAGAGGGGATGGAGGGAGGGCAACCTGGACTGCAGCAGGATATACACTCGAACATCTACATTTATGGTAGGTACAAAACTGTACTATGTACATCGTGTTACCTTGCTGCAGTCATCACACTTGGGTAGAATCCCAAAGCTAAGGATGGGAGGTGGAGTCAAACACGGTTAAAGGAGGCTAGAAGGCCCTGCAAAACTGCAGTGGCGAAGCCAGCTCTAGTCCTAGAGTAAAGTGGTAAGTGATAATGTTTGGTGAAGGTGTGTACTGAACTCCAAGTTGCAGCTTCCAGAATATCCTTGGTTGGAACCCCCCTGAGGAAGGCTGTAGATGTAGCTGCTGCCCTGGTAGAGTGGGGTCTTATGCTAGCAGGAACTGGTTTTCCATGGTGGGTGTAGCAAAAACGTATGCAATGTCCTATCCATTTGGAAATGGTCTGTTTTGAGATAGCCTTTCCTTGTGATGCTGTAGCATAGGATACAAAAAGCTGGTCAGATTTTCTGAAAACCTTAGTTTTATCCAAGTAGTAACGTAGCTGCCTGTGAATGTCCAAGGAATGCAGGAGTCTTTCTCCTTTGTTCTGTGGATTTGGAAAGAAGGTGGGTAAATGGATGGTTTGATTTAGAGCCACACTGGATACCACCTTAGGCATAAAGGAGGGGTTAGTTCGTAGAGAAACCCTGTCTTGATGAAAAATGAGGAAAGGCTCTATTGCCATTAGTGCCTGAAGCTCTGAGACTCTTCTCGCTAAGGTAATTGCTAGAAGCAGGGTAGTCTTCCATGATATAAACTTTAAGTCAGCTGAGAAAGCTGGCTCAAAAGGAGTTAGCATAAGTTTTTCCAGAACAAAATTGAGGTCCCAAGTAGGTGTTGGTGCTCTCCTGGGAGGCCTAATGTTTTTGGCCCCTCTGAGAAATTTCCTTAGGAGTGGATGTGAAAATAAGGGAGGATCCGTGCTGTAGTGAGCTGAAATAGCTGAGGCGTGGATTTTAATAGATGAAAAAGAAAGCCCTTTGTGTAACATCTCAGTTAAATATTGCAGAATCTGAGGTATGTCCGGCTGAAGGGTATTTTGGCCTTTAGCTTGGTTCCAGGTGCAAAACCTTTTCCATTTGTCTGAGTAAACTTTCCTGGTGCTGGGCCTCCTGGCCTCCAGAATAACATCCATAACAGCTTGTGAAAGAGGAGCTGGCTGGTTGCTTAGGTGATTTGCCATGCAGCCAAGTTTAAGGTTTTAAGCTGGCTGTGTAGAATCTGACTGTCTTGCTGTGTGAGCAGATGAGTAATTTGTGGTATAATCCATAGTGGGCCCTGGGCCATATTCCTTACTAGTGAGTACCAGTGCTGGCGTGGCCAATCTGGGGCAATGAGCATCATTTGGGGTCTCTCCATCCTGACTTTCAGCAGCTCCTTTGTGAGAAGGGGTAATGGAGGGAAGGCATATACTGTCAGCATTTTCCAACTGAATGAGAGTGCGTCCACTTTCCAAGCTTGATGGTGAAAAGTCCTTGTGCAAAATTTTGTTAGCTGACAGTTTTGGGGGCTGGCAAACAGGTCTATGTCTGAGAGCCCCATTTTTGAGTTATCATTGCAAATACTTGTGGATCCAGTTTCCACTCGTGGGGATCCATGATGTTTCTGCTTAGGTCATCTGCCAATGTGTTCTTTTTTCCTGGCAGGAATTGAGCTTGTAATTGAACTTGGTAAGCCAGTGCTGTGTTCCACAAGGTCATTGCTTGCCTGCATAGGGGGTAGGAGTGTGTACCCCCTTGTTTGTTTATGTACCACATTACTATGGCGTTGTCTGTCCTTATGATAAGCTGTCCTGGATGTAAGAGGTCCTTGAAGGCTGTCAGAGCATTTTGTACAGCTAGCATTTCTTTTTGATTGATGTGCAGATTCCTTTGATCTGCAGTCCATATGCCTTGAACGCACCGTCCTAACATGTGTGCCCCCCAGGCATAGTCCGATGCATCTGTTGTCATAGTTTGCCTGGCTGGGGATAAGGTGAAAGACTGACCCTTGTTGAGGTGACATGCCTGTGACCACCACAGAAACTCCTGTTGAAGGCAGGGAATGAGAGGTATCATTGTTTCCAAGCTGTGGCTGTGTTGAGTCCATACGCTTTTTAGGTACCATTGTAATGTCCTCATATGCAGTTTTGCAAATGGTATTAGTAGTATGCAAGATGCCATGAAGCCCAAGGCCTGCAGAATTTTTCTTGCAGGGAGTTGGGTCTTTGTTGCCATTGTTCTGAAGTTTTGAGTTAATTGTAGTTGTTTGTCTGGCGTCAGATAAGCCATCTGGGCCATTGTATTCAAGCTGGCACCCAGGAATGTCATATTTTGTGAGGGCACTAGTTTTGATTTCTTTTCGTTTACTGTGTACCCTAGGCAACTTAGAAGATGTTTTACAAAAGCCAGGTGTTGTAAGAGAATGTCCTTGCTTTCTGCTTGGATGAGGCAGTCATCCAGGTATGGGTATATTTGAATTCCTCTTTGTCTGCAGTATGCAATTACTGGTGCCAGGCATTTTGTGAAGACCCTGGGCGCAGTAGATAAGCCAAAGGGCAGTGCAGCATTGGTAATGGGTTGAACCTGCAATGAAACGGAGGTATCTTCTGCAATTTTGTCTGATAGGGACATGCAGGTATGCCTCCTTGAGGTCCAACGTTACCAGCCAAGCTTTCTTGCCCAACATGGGAAGAAGCTGCTGTAGTGTTAGCATCTTGAATTTGGGTACTTGCAAGAAGGTGTTTTGAATTGAAAGGTCCAGAATGGGTCTTCAAGCATTGTCCTTTCTGGGGACTAGAAAGAGCCTTGAGTAAAATCCTTGGCCTTGCTCCTGTGTAGGTACTAGTTGAATGGCTCTCATGTCTATGAGAGCTGTAATTTGTTTTTGTGCCACTGCCCATTGATTTTGTGGCAGGTTTGGCATTCCTTTTATCTTTGGCAAGGTGTGGAAATGGAATCTGTATCCTTGTGAGATAATGTCTAGGACCCATTTGTCCTTTGTGACAATGCGCCATTTGTCTGCAAAAAGTGCTAATTTTCCTCCCAAGGGAGCTGCCAAGAGAGTTTTGCTTGGCAGTTTGAGGTTTAAGTCATTGTGTTTGCCTTTTAGTAGTTTGGGACCTGTCTTCTCCTCCCTTCTGTGTTGCAGTGCCCCATTGGTGAGGTTTGTAAGGGATTTGCGCTTGTCCTCTGCCCCTTGGGTGCCTGTATTTACCCCTCTGTGGTCTGTCAGAAGCTGGAAAGGACCAATTTTTTGTTGGCCAATTTCTGCTGAAGCGTGGGGGGCTGTACCTGTAAGAAATCTTTGACCATTTGCATAGATTTTGCCTTATCCTCCATTTTCTTTAAAACCTCCTCTGTTTTAACCCCAAATAAAACATCCTGCCGTAAGGGTGCATCTAGTAACTTTGCTTTAACATGATCAGGCAGAGATTGTTCCTTTAACCAAGCATGCCTAGGTATAACAGACCCAGTAACAGCTGCTCTAGAGGAAGCTTCCAAGGCATCAAAACCACATTGTAAAGTATGTTTGCCCACCTGTTCAGCTGCATGCAACAGATCCTGCATTTCCTTGAATTCAGACTGTTAAGAGTGCGTGCCCATCTTTTGTTTTATTTGAGACATTAGGAATTGCTGGTATTTAAGCATGTGAAATTGACAATTTAGTGCTCTCATAGCTAGAGTAGCTGAGATATAAACCTTCTTCTCCCACCTATCTAGTGTTCTGGAGTCCCTTTCAGAGGGTACAGGATTTCTAGCCATAGAAGCCTTAGCCCCTTTGGGACCCTGGGAGATTGTCTCTGGATCAGCAACAGGGCTTTTGTATAGGAATTTGTGTGAGTCAGGCACTCTATAGTATCTATCTGGTTTGGCTGGAGCAGGAGGCAGAGAATCTGGATTTAGACTAGATTCTAAGAAAACATCATCCACAATGTCTAAAACTGGGGGGATAGCAAGTGGTCTGTGCTGGGGAAGTAAAAGAAACTCTCGGAGCCTTTTCTTTGAGTCGGAGTAGTCCTGACCTTCCCAGTGGAAATGTTCCCTCATGGTATGTAAGGTTTCCCCAAAGGAATAGTCTTCAGGGAGAGAAGCTGAGGGAATGGAGTCTTCAGCATCAGAATCTTCATAAGGGGGAAAGGAGTAATCCTGTTCCTCAGAGGAGCCTGAGGAAACAGACACTTGATCAGAGGAGGCATAATCCTCCTCTTGTCTAGGCCTTTTGTCGGGCGGGGGTTGGGAACCCCTGATTAAAGAAATCAAATCTTCAGCCATTTTAAGCATCTGTTTCTTAGGCATGGGGCCTTGAACTGGAGACTGAAGTGTAGTCTTTGTTGGTTTTAGAGGAGTCTTAAGCTTAGCATAAGATTTTATGGTGAGAGTAGTCGGTCTGAAGACACCTTCAGAAACCGAAGGTGTTTCTACAGCACCGGCTTCTCCTTCTGCAATGTCGTCGGTAGGGCCTAAAGAAAATGACTGCGTTGGCCTAGAACTCTCTGCTGGAGAATACGAAGCGGTCTGGGGATCCAATTCAGCGGTAGCCAAGGGCTGTGTAGACACCTTACTGAAAACCGGAGAACCGGCGACCGGCCCAGCCGAGGCCTCGGAGTCTGGCTTGGATCTAGGCTGCCTGTCTTTATCTTTGCGTTTTTTATGCACGCCGGTAGTCGGTTACTCCGACGGCATAGTGTAATTAAATTTCCTACCGAAGTAGTGTTGTGCGAAATCAAAGCGTCGCTTTATAGTTCGCTTATTGAACCTAGCACAAAACCGACAACCAGTGACGTCGTGGTCTGGGTCTAGGCAAGGTATACAAAAAGAATGAAAGTCCTTATGAGGTATTTGCTTCCCACAAGAAATGCAATTGTTAACTTTTTCTGACATCGGACTGAGGCAAGAAAAGGTTCCCCAACAGGGTACTTAGCTTTGAAGACTTCGGACTGAAACTCGATTTGAAAATCTCAGGTGTCGGCCGACCGGCACTTGCGAACTGCTTCTGCTTCAGGCACCGTGCGACAAGAAAGACTGAAGAAAATGGCGTCGGATGCCTCATATATACCCCTGGCGCACTGACGTCAGGGAAGAAGCGACAGCAACTGACGCCGGACCAAGACTTTGGAATTCAGGCCGACTGCGGGACCGCCTGATGACAGGATAACCCAAGTGTGATGACTGCAGCAGGGTAACACGATGAACATCAGCTAGTTCAAACATATCCAGAAATAATTGAGATCTTTACTTTTTGCTGGGA
Source organism: Protopterus annectens (assembly GCF_019279795.1). NCBI lineage: Eukaryota > Metazoa > Chordata > Ceratodontiformes > Protopteridae > Protopterus > Protopterus annectens. The sequence goes on along the minus strand of NC_056743.1, from coordinate 1,175,320,588 downwards.
AAGTTTAGTGTGTTTGAAAAGGTTGAGATAACTTGTTCTGTAGTAATTAAAGAGAGTGGCTGGGGTTGTAGAACCCGTGGAATAGCTATATATGTAGGGGGAGTAAAATATGCACTAAATTTGTTAGGATATTACCTTTTTCCTTTTGAGTCAGTGTGTGCAGTATTATTGTGGACTAGTTCCATACACTGTAACTCTTTGCTACTTTGTTTAAGCGTGCTCGTAAGCTAGGGAGAATAAAACCTCTTAACCGATATTGGTATGAAAGGTATTAAACTTGAATTATCCAGGTATTCAGTTCAATTTGTTTGAGATTGAGGTGTAATAAACAACCCAAGTGCTGTGTGAGTACATCCAATCTGTGAGGAAACAAACAATAATTGCCCCTGGCCTGTTCCACAAGAAGGAAGAACCAATGATAGCTGGGTCAGATGGTCACCCTATTTTTGGAGAGTCCTACTAAATTTTAAGAATGACCCTGGGTATCAGTGGAAAGGGTGGAAATGTACACAGGAACATTACCACAGGAATGAAAACGCATCTGTCTTCCAGGCCTGCTTACAAGGAAACCTGGTACACAATTTATTTATCTATTTTAAAAGAAGGCAAAACGATCTATTTGGTGCTCCCCTCAATTGAATCTAGTTCTGGAATCCCTCTTCATTCAATTTCCATTCAAGAGGTTATGCCCTGGTCCTGCTCAGCTTGTCTGGCACTAAAATTTGTTCCAACAGAATGTAAGATGCTTGCAGGGTTATATACAGTGTTGTAGAGCTAACTCCTAAGCAATCATAGCCAGCTTCCACAGGGGTTAAGACCTGGTGTTCTCAATTGTTTATGTACTACATCGCTGTGACATTTCCTGTAATCAGCTATAATGGTCCCAAGATATTCTATATCATGGATCACAGCTAACATCTCTTTTGACATTCATATGGTTTGGTCTATCTGAACTGTCCAGCAGGCATCATACCTTTACACCAATAGAAACTGCTCCCAAAGTAAAAATGGGTCATCTTTTTGCCTCCTCCGATGAAGTTCTTTCTTAATAAAGTTCAAAAACAGAATCTGAAAATCCAAGAGAATGAAAATGTTAGGTCTACATTATTTTAACACTGACATCTTGTCATGCACAACCTGGCTGCATAGCTGGCGTTAGGCACCCGTGGAACCTGCGGCCGCGGGGAGCCTCCGATCATCTGCCTAAAAGAGGGCCTCCATGCAGCAGCCGCGGGGTTTCTCCTTCTCCGTCATTCATTCCTCCACATCTTGTAGATGTCCGCACAGCTACATGATGTCACCGTATGATCGCAAACTTTTTTCCGTTTCTTTTTTTTTTTTTTAATTTTAACTTGTCTGTAAGCTGCCCTCAATCAGGTCCACTTCAATGAAGCAAGGGACCTGAGTGGCTGCAACAGACAAGGAAGTAAGTTATCTTTTTTTTTTTTTTTAAACTGGGGCAGTTCTGGGACTTTTCTGCCTTTTACTACAACATTTTGGTCTGAAGACTTCCTTAGATCTTGACTCTTGCATTGTTAAAGTTTTGTGGTACAGTTTGTGCTTGGCTTCAGAAATGTGGAGTAGGCAGTGTATGTCAGATTTCTATTATAGTTTAGCAGTATGTAGTCTGTAAAGGGAACTCTGGGAAAAAAACAGCAATGATTTAAAGGATGTAATGAGGAAGGTTGTAGTGGTTTTACAGCAATAAATAATAACCATTGGTCAATACCAAATGTTAGCTTGTGGTATATTGGGCTCATAGGTAAGTATTAGGGAATAAGTCAGCAGACCATTACAAACCTAGCCAATAACCCATTATCAAGATCCCTGCCCAATTCAAGCAGGGCAGTACAAATCAGACCAAGGGACATTTTGAGGCTGGCTATCCAATTACCAAAGTTTATCTTAAAAGTACTAACGGTGATACTCTGCTTGACAGTGTGGAAGTTTGTTCAAGAGGTGGGGATACACTGTAAAATGTATAAAATATATCTATAACACCAATGTGGCTTATTTGTTGTTGAGATTTAGTTCCTTTAACCTGGTATTTATTGCTCCATTTATTTTGTGAAGAAATAAAAGGTCAAATATGGTTGGATTTTTCATGGCTTAAAAGGCCAGATGTAGATCCCAAAAAGAAATCTATAAGACACACACACACACACACATATATATATATATATATATATATATATATATATGGGTCTACTTCTAAATTTCATACTTTCACGAAGTTTTGAAACTTTGAACTGTTTAAATGAATCTCATGTACAGAGCGTAATGGTATATTCACTGTTTACTTTGCTGTAGTGCGATCTCAGAATTGGTACATTTAATTAGCAGTTGGTTTGGGGGGCACACTCCCTCATGTGTCAGCTCAGAGTGTCCAATCCACCTACTGCATGTCTCTGGAATGTGGGAGGAAACCCACACTAACACAAGGAGTACATGCAGAGTCTGCACAGAAGGCACCCCAACCAAGAATTGAACCACAGAACCCTAGTGTTTTAGTGTACTCAGTCCTACACAGTTGTGGTATGATAACCAGGATCAATAGAACGGAGCATCTTTGGTTTATTGCTGTAGTGATGTGGAGCAGAACAGGGTAACGACAACATGCAGAGTAAATCCATGTATTTGTAGTGACCTTGCTAACTAAAGTGTCACAAAGGTGCAAGACTAGGTCATGCACAATACAGTGACTGTTCCAAGACATGGTATTTCACACCAGAAAACACTGCAAAGAGCAACCTTCTTGCAAACTGCAGTATGTGAATATCACTCAAGAGGTGGCTGAAATCACATGCCCACTTCTGTCCTTGTTACAGTGAAAATAAAGGAGTGTATAAAAGAGTATGAAAGGAGGAAAGCAAGAAAACAGAAGCACACAAGGGAGAGCAAAAAATACAGTGATATGGAAAAGGTAGGACGGTAGGGTACCTTTTTGGGGAGAGATCCACTCAATTTAAATGATGACAAGAGGTAGAGAGAGCTATGGGGAGGTATTGTATGCAAGGAAAGGCTGAAAAAATAAAAGCAGATGTAGGACTATGTTTTGGAAAAAAAAAACAAACGCAAAAGAGTAGAAACAGATGGGTGGTTCTGCACAGAGAAGAATAGGTTGAAAATTGTTGGACAAATACATGGGGGATGGCGATGGGGAGGTTTTACCATATGTAAAATGTGGGGCAAGATACATATAAAGGAAGTCACACCAGTTAGGGTGTTGAACACTGGGGATGTCAGGGTGGCTAAGATGGTAACCTATACAAGACCAGTGTTGGATGATCAACATTTCCAGATGGTGACTGACCCTCTGTGGCCCAAAGTTAAGGGGGTGCCACTCCAGTGAATCTGCAGTTAAGCATACAAGGTTCTCTATCTTGACAAGACACTTTGAATGCATTGTCCAAAACAGCAGCCTCAGTGTTTGGTTAACAGGTAATGGGATATCAGCATCCACATAACAGGTAGTCTTCACCCCTGTGCAGTGAACAAGTCATACCCCCTCTCATAGGTTGCAACAGAAGAAGGTGACAATTAATGTGCCTGGGTCATTCAGTTTTTCTCTTGCTCATCGGGTGAATCTACAGAGTGAAGACATAATGGGGAAAGCGCCATAATGGTGACATGTCACTGAAACCAGTGCTGTAGCTAAGGTGGTGCAAATGGTATGATTGCCCTAGGTGCAAGCTGTTATGGGGCGTGAGGAGCAGTGCAACTGAGTTGGGTGCAAGAGCAGTACAGCTAACTTCAGATGAGCTTTTTGGTCCTCATCTTCGGAGGAGCTTTCTGGGAGGTGGCACTGGACTTTGATCTAGCAATGAGTTTGAATGGGTATCCATCATTGCTATTTGCCTTAGAGTTCCATGTATCTCTGTCATGCTGACAGTTATTCCTGTCTCCTGTGACACTCGATCCTACTTAGCATAGCCGGTGTTATTTTTTTTCTGCCATTACCTTCATGTAAAGAAGTTATCTGTGCAGATTTTTAACCATGTTCCAAATCCCCCCAGTGATGTAAATTCACTAACTCTTGAAAGTCTTCTGTCAGGGGAGTTGTGAGAGATGACAGGAGTCAAGCACCTGCTACAAGCCCCCATCCCTGTCATTAGCCAGTGTGGAGTTGTGAGAGATGACAGGAGTCAAACGCCCTCTACAAGCTCCCATCCCTGTCATTAGCCAGCAGCCTGGTATGCTGAAGGCTGTATGGGAGGGTTAACATGGTTGTGGGAAAAAAAGTTTCATGTAGAGAGCCTTGAAGTTAAAAGTTCTGGTTTCTTTAATAAACATTTTGATGTATGCTTTCTTTATTTCCCCACCTTATATCTAAACAGCTTATAAGGATATGTTAGACTTTCAATTCAAAAAGGTCATAATCATTTTCTAGATAAAAATATTATGGAAAGTTAAACTATATAACAAGAAATGCTGTAGGAACAGACAGTAGATATAGACATGTGTATCTGAAACTATCGTGATATTTGTATTTTACAGTTATTCCCCCTTTCAGCCATGCAATAACTTTTGTGCATAACTGACTCTACTGGAAAACTACCTAGCGAATGTACTGTGGTTATCCTCATTTCATTTGCTGAGTGTTTATTAGTCCTGCTTTAACAGTAATCCTGTGATAAAATGCATCCATAGTTCTTTTTAAATGCCACTGGTGAGTAATATCCCACATAATGGTACAAACTCCATGATTCTCATGAGAGTATATGCTGCACAGTATCCTCAAGATAGAACATGAATGACAGGATGCATGCTGAGGCAGGGCTAGCCATCCGACAGTGTAAAATATGGCTATAGGTGATTCAGTCATGTTAACTAATGTCACCAAATGGACATGGGTATTTGCTGGCGATAAATGGGCTGAGAACCCGGACTAGTCCAACCTGCACCAGGGACCCATGCTAATGGAGGGAGGGGTGTACATGCCTCTGTTGACCAGTGTGTGCCTGCCATAAAGTCTAGTAGCCCTGAGTCAATAAGCCACTGGCTGGCCTGTGTCCAGTTAACCAGCCTGGGTTACCTGGGATACCGCTGTTGAGAAAAAGCTGGACATAAAACCAATCAACCTGCCAAACATGAACTAAGAATTGCTACACTCAGTGTAGGTTCACTGACAGGATGAAGCTTAGAAGCAGATGACATAATGGTATGAAGGAGGCTGGACATTCTATGTATGGAGGGGCAGTGAAGCAAAGCCATTTGGCTTGGCATCCAGAGACTACTACTCCGGAGGAATTCTGTCTGGAAAATGGCTTGATAGTAGCCAACAAATGGTTCAGAAAGAGGAACAGTCACAAGATCATATACAAGAGTGACCAACATGCAACTCAGGTAGAAGTCTCCTAATAAGAAAAAGGCACTGGGGTAGAATCAGTAATTGCAAAGTCATCCCCAGTGAAACAGTCAGCCCACAGCATAAAGCACTGGTTGCCACAATCAGCTGCAAGCAGTGGTCAGAGAAGGCTCTAAGGTCAACAGAGACCAGGCTGAAGACCTGGAAGTTGACTAGAGAGAAAGTACAACATTTCAAGGAATTACTCAGGGCTCTAGCACCCTAAGTAGATGGGTGGTAGGATGCACACTGTGGGACAGATTAAGAAATGCGAACGTCAGATCAGAAGCCAAAGTAGCTCCAATTCCAGAAAATATCAGAGAGAACAGATTTCTGCTTTTCTGCACATGTGCCGGCACCACAGTAGACAATGTGGTGAAAAAGATTTGGGACAGACAGGAAGAAGTTAAGAAGAAATGAGGGCATCCAGCAAAGAGGTGAATGGATTGTGTGACTGAAGATCTATGACAGTCTGGCATGAGTGTCGAAGAGAGCAGGAGTGTGACATTGAATCGAGAGAAATGGCAAAGGTTAACATGACACCCTTACCCCATGTAGAAAATGTGAAAACGAGGGTTGATGTTGATGATAAAATGAAACAATAAATTTACTGAACCACATTGGCACTTCCCTACTCATGTAGCAGGGTACATTCCAGCGATGGCTTTAGAGCATAATGACTGATAAGCTTGGTGCCATAGATGGAGTAGAACACTTAGGGGAAGCTTGGAACAAGGGTATGAAAGAAGTAAGGATTTTAACTATGGTAAAGGGAAAAGAAGGCAATCATGGGAATTAAGCAGACAAACACTTAAAGGCCTTTAATGATCACTTCTATAGTGATCTTTAAATGGTGCTGGATGAGCTTGTCAGGGAAGGGGGTGTGACAGCAATTTGGTCACACTTTATATTCTTCTGGGTAGGGCCCCCAACTTGAAACTTGCTGGGGACCCCCAAAATCCTAGCACCGGCCCTGCCTGGCTGGCAAAAGGAACCATGAGAATCATAGAAGCCATGAACTACAGAAATCTGATATTCTCTGGCTGAAGTTTCAGATTGATTGGATAAGAACGGGAAAGTTTCCAGATACAAATTTGCCTTTTACTTTGTTAGAAATTCCTTTGAAGAGATGTACCTGGAAGGCAGTCTAAAAGTACAAACCTGTTGGATGGAGTCAAGGAGGATTTTCGAATATTCATTTCAGACTGATTTAGTGGGAAGAAAACCATGTTGAGGACTCCTGACATATGTCAAAAAACTCTGCAAAGATCAATAAATCATCTATAAAAGGAAAATGTGAAGATGAGCATATTTTAGATCTAACTTTCCCATAAAACTCAGAAGAGGAATTACTTGTAACAGATTCTGAAGGGACAACATTTTGAATCTTGGTACGTTTAGAAAACAGTTGAGAAAGGAAAGAGCCACAAGTGGTCTCCAGAAAAGCTCATTCTTTGAAACCCAAAACATTCTGGAGTAAAACTCTTCCACTTTTGGTCTAAAGGCACTGGTAATAGCACTCCAAGGGTAAGCATGTATTGTACAATCTGAGGGGAAAAAAATGTTTGGTCCGGACTGTAGGGAGGAATTCCCTTGAAGGGAGGTATGTGTATCCAGTGTCAAATGTAACCCTCCACAACCAGTATTAGTACGCGGGAGTCTGAAATAATCTAATGCCAAAAGGAAAGGTTGACAGCTAGTTTATTCATGCTTTTTAAATTCTCCATGTCTTTTGGGTTTCTAATACCATGATGGGAATGGACCCCATTACTAAGTCAAAGTATGACTAAAGTTCATGAAAGTAGTATTGTTTCAGTCTTTGATGTTAGACAAAAATGCTCTTTGCAGCACCCACAGTGTGCCCACAACTGACTCTTATTGATCAGGTCTATATTAGTTTGCCAAAAGTTACTTTCAGTGAACACCTCTTCGCCAGCAAATATTCAGCGAAAATCACTTTCGCAATTCACTGAGGACAATGAAACAATTGCTCTACAGCACAACACAACCCACAACTAACTAAATCAAACCCACCCAAGTGGGTGGGCTTTGCGCCCACACACCCCCAACTGTATATACCAACTCTTTGATTGCACTACAGAGGGGAAAAGGGCAAAGTTGTGTATTTGGCCAACTACTTCATTGTCCTTGGAAAATTCAGTGAACTGCAAAAGTGATTTTTGCTGAATATGTGTTGACAAAGAGGTGTTCACTGAAAATAACTTTCAGCGAACTAAAATAGACCCTAGCATATCTAAATATGACTGTAAATTCTTTTTTATGAGACCCATTGCACCTACTACTGTTGGAAATGTCTGGGTATCCTTCTTCCACATTACTCTCGTTTCTGCCTATGAATGCTGGTATTTATGACTTTGTCTCTCTCAGTACATAAGACACTGTAATCAATGGGTGTAGAAATTTCAATGATCAATGCTATTTTTGTCTCCTTTTCATGGATTGCTATATCTGTTTTTCTTGTACCTATTTTTTGAACTGTTTAATGGGTGATCCCATGCGATAGAAACTTCGTCATTGTAATGCTTTGTCTCATGTTTCTAATGCTTCTCAGCTACTTCAATATTATGTTTGCAAAATCCACAAAGCAACAGTCTTGCTACATTATTATTATGCCTTTCAGTATACAGGCCCTCTGTCATTACTATATCACACCCAACAACAAGAAGTGCAACTGTTTTAAGTTCTGTTTTACAGAATCTGCATTTGTCTGTTTCTTCCACATGTTCAATGGACTTAGTAAAGCAACGTGTTTGTAGTTCACTGTCCTGGGATGCTAATATTAACCTTTCTTCTTTTGGTTTAAATTCACCTCTCCTTAAATTCTTTCTTTTGTTTTTTTGGCACATTCAGTTGCTGCCTCATTTTTGTCTACCTCTGGTTTGGTTTCCATTCCTGCTTGACACTAAGATGCTTCTACTAAACTAGGCAGGGAGGTCATCTTAGATTTGTACTCTTCATGTTTCAAAACGTGTACTACATTTGATCTGGTGAGGTCAGGAGATGTTTATGCCGTCCTATGATTGCAGATCTATACATGTAATAATTTCTGAGAAGGTCCATACCTTCTTCAGAACAAGGATTATATAATCGTGATATATACTGATATATATATATATATATATCACTTGATAAGCAAGAAGCATTTTTCTTGTTTTCCTGTCCAACTGATCCAACACTTTAAGGGGCAATTAGTCACCCCGAAACTGTAAGTTACAACAGGAAAAGCAAACTGGTTTATTGCTTGGACTTTGTTCCTAGATGTCAGGACTGTTTTCAGTATTAATTTGTCTTCTAATATATTCCTTACTGCTTTTTGTTCATATTTGTTCATGTTTTATCAGTGATACTTCATCAACTCTCAACTATTTATACACTTCCTCCTGTTTCAAATTCCTTTTTATCACATTCCTGTACTGATAGTTTCTTGGTGATGCAGCTTTCCTGCTTTAAATGTTGCTTTTGCACATTTATCAAGGCCAAATAACATTCTTATATCATCTGATGAAGTTTTGACCATTTCCAGTTGTGCTTTCAGCTCTTCATCTGAGTAACTATACAGTTTTAAATAATCCACAATACGTCTTTACACCTAGTTGTTTGGAAGCTAAACTTTAACCATGACCTAATGTGTTACGTAGACAGTTTAATGGGTTAAGGGAAAGACAAAAGAGCAGTGGTGACAGTCACCCTGGAATATCCCCCTGTGAATTTTTATCCCTGGGATAATAATTTTTCATTTATCATGGCTTAGCTACAAACTGGTGTGCCACTGTTTCATGGTTAATGTCACTGATCAATGTAGGATGTATCTTATACATGTGTAAGCACTCCTTTATCCGTGAATGGGGGAAGCTGTTAAATGCTTTTTTTGTAATCAATGCCATACTTAGATTCTTTATCTTCTCACAATTCTCCATTATGACTTTATTTAACAAATGATCCTTTGTTCCATATGACTTTCTTTTGTTACCCTTTTGTTCTACTGCCATGATTCGGGGGTCTGAATGGAGAGATTATAAAATCAGGAAGCAAAGGAGAGTACTAATGCGGGACTTGAATTAATTCTCAAGCCTCAGTGAGTACTTTCACAAGGTGGACCCTGTTTTTACAAAATCTCACCAAGGCAACACTGTTATGTTGTTCCTTCGGCTTTTCCCGGTTAGTGGTCGCCACAGCAGAACTCCGGTCCGCTAATGATTGGCAGTAGATTTTCATGGCGCCGAGTTGCCAGCTCAACACTCAACCTTCAACGAAGGCATGCCCATTCACGCATGTCTTTCGAACGCCACTCAACCGCGGAGGGGTCTACTGCCAATCATTAGCGGACCTGAGTTCTGCTGTGGCGACCCCTAACTGGGAAAAGCCGAAAGAAGAAGAACAACAGAGTCATTATGTTAAAAAGTTATTATTCACACATTTTATGTGCAACAGCTTTTTTTGTTAAGTATCTAGTTCCAGCTTTTGTGTTACATGCATATACTGTTTGGCAGGTTGATCTTTTATACACAGTTGTTTCTTGTTATTTCCATTTGAGCCTATGTCACATCTTACAAAACTTTTTGTTTTATTGAAAGCCCTCAAAAAAAAAATACAACTTAACTTAATACTAATATACAGAACTACATACATCTTCAAATATTGAAGTTTTACCCTCTTAATAGGAGCAACTGTCCCAAACTGAATTGACAGCCCATTCACAGACTTGGGTTACCCTAAAAGGAATACTATCCATGCTAAGAACCATAGTACAGCCTGTACTTCTACCAAATACTGTCTGCTTTTGTCTTATCTTTATTGCTTCCCCAGACTGGGGAAATACTTGAATGCTTTCAGAAAGCATTATCTCCTAGCAATTGAAAGAAAGCCACTGAAAGTAGAAGTATTCTATTTCTATTGCTCTTTATTAGATTATCTGAATGGAGACTTGAAAACCAGCTAAACAGTTGCTTCTACAAACACACGTTTACTTGCTAGAGGAAATCTTTATTATAGTCAATGTTCTCTTTTGTTTATTTGTTTTCTATTAAAATTTACTAGATCAAGCCAAGGGCCTTAATCCATCACTCCTCTATACGAATGAAAACAGTGCAGCATTTTTTTTTGTATCCTGCTTTTTTGACCAAACTTTTCTTCTTTTTTAAGCTCCAGTGTCTATATTTCTTAAAACCGAACAAGAAGAAAGAGAGAAGGGAAAAAACAGGGGTATCTGTTTACTTTAATATCCCCATTACACTTGAAAATAACTAAGAAAACATTACTTTATACCATGCAGATGTCATGCATTATAAAAATACTTCTGTTAAAAACATTTTGTTTTACTTAATCTTAACTCTCCACCTCCTCTTCCCATCTACTAACTGTTCTTCCAAACATTAATGCCATGAAGCAGGGCATATACTTTAGAGTCCCCTACAAGTTTAGAGAGTCAAAAAAGTGCAATATTTCCAGGTTTTCTTGTTCTGTTATGTTTCACAAATATAATTAATGCTCTGTAATCCCATATTTATTTGCCAATTTCCAAGTTGCTGGTTTTATTCCTGTTTATCTCTATCTCCCAAATCCAGTCTCTGCTGCATTTCCAATGTACTCTTGGTTCTTCTGGTCAACCTTTGAGCTTATTTCTGTCTCTCAAGCATTTTCAATTGAAACACTGGAAAAGGTTTCACTGGCACAATCTCTCTCTGTGGTCTTTATTGCTAGAAGAACAAGAAGCAGAATTTCCTTCTGTTTCACAGATAGATTTTGTTGGACAACGTTTTGTATTTCCTCCTTAGCATGTTCTGTATAAAAAATAATTTTATTCCTTCAGGAAAGAATATTCTGAAAATAGCTGGGTACTGCAGTTTGAATCTCAACCTTGCTTCTCAACATTCCCTGATTAGTAGAATAAATGTACTCCTCTTCTGCCTGGTGTATAATGAGTAATCATTTTCCACACACACACTACTGTCTCCCACTTTTAGTACTTTGTCCTTCTCCCATTGTTTTGTCAGAGTCAACCCCTTCTGCTGGTAGATTTGCATCTTTACTATTAAAGGTATAGGCCAAGTTTGGAGCATATGAACAATGCACACTTTCGGTTAACAACTCCTACTGTGGAATACCAGTCCAGTTGATTATTTGTGTTTTCATAACAACACAGTCTGTTCCTTACCACTTCTCTGGTACAGCAGAAAATCTCATGTTTTCCCTATGTGCTTTTATAGACAACCATTGTGACAGGATTGTGCAAAGAAAGATTAAGAAGCTTGAAAGAGACTTAAATGACTACAATAATGGGGTAGCATATATTTTTTCAAAAGGAGCTGACAGGCACTTCCCCAGAAAATATAATTATAATAATATGGCAAGAGGAGCATATAATGATGGGTATGATGGGTACAATGTTCAAAACAGAACTTTTACTCCAAAAGGAGGAGAGAGACCACCTTACAAAACTAATCAGGTTCAGGATCAGGGTTTTCACTTTGCCCCAGGGAGACAAACATACAGAGAAGCAAATCAGTCAGCCCAGGGGTGGAGCAAATTCAGGAGATAGTTGCTCCATTGCCCTCTTTAATGATAGAAACAATTCATTTGCCAACCTGTACAGTGGCAAAACAAGGGAATTTTTCTATTTATAATTATACTGATGTTCCGGCAAATGATTTGTTTTTTGAATTATTTAAAAAGGGCTTCCATTATGTACCAGAAAAATCCATTAATATTCCAAAAACCATTTTGGACCTGAAACTCTTCACTAGAAATTTAAACTTGAATATTTATTTTAAGGGTGAGCAGAATACCGACAATCTCTTTCAAAGAGCCAGCACCTTTAATCCACCCCTCCACCCTGTCCTAAAAGTGTTTGAGGATATGGTAGAAACAGAGCTCAGAAGTTTTGCAAAAAACAAAAAGGAATACAAAGATAACAACTTCACAAGAGATTACTTTGACACCATCAAATTCTTTAAACAAGAAGGGATTAGACCAATGAAACCGGACAAGGGTGGCGGTGTTGTTCTTATGTACAAACATGAATATGAAGCACACATTTCTAACATTTTGCATGACACTGAAAAATACTCAGAGGTTTCTATCAATGAACGAAACATTGCGTATGCAAAAATTAAATTCAAGTTAGAAGATCATCTTATGCAAGGGGTCCTGAATGAAAAATTATTCAACTACCTTTTTGTACAAAAACCCTTAACGCCAATTATATTTGGCATTCCGAAAGTCCATAAAGGCCTTGACCCCTTAAAATTTAGGCCTATAGTTGCTGGTGCAAAAGGTATTACTGAGCCATTGGGCAAATTTATTGATATTTCAACCAAGAAACTTGTTTCATCAATACAATGCCTTTGTAAGGATTCATGGGAATTTTTGAAGGGGATAAAGAGTGAATTTTTTAACATGACTATCTATATGGTTACCATCGATATAGTAGATTTATTCCCCAGCATTCCCCACACCATCGGTATAGAATGGTTCAGTAGAATACTTATTGAGAAATCGGGTTTTAGCAGCAACATAATAAATTTAATAGTTGAATTTATGGAACTTATTTTAAACAACAACTTCATCATTTTTAATGGATAATTATTTAAACAACAAAAAGGGGTTGCAATGGGTACACCTTGTGCCACGGCCTATTCAAACCTAGTTTTACACTTTTGGGAAAGTAAATTTATTTTTTCAACAAGTTGGGTAAAAAACATTGTGCACTACAAAAGATTCCTGGATGATATTTGCATTTTGTGGAAAGGTGATGTTACTGAATTTGAAAAATTTATACAACATATTAATGCTTCTACTAGTTTTTTAAAGTTTACATACAAAATTAACCCCTTTGAACTACATTATCTAGATATAACTTTAAGGAAGAACAACATATCCAAACAGTTTGAATCATGTATTTTTAGAAAAAACACTTATTCAAACATGTTGTTACATTTTGAAAGTAATCACCCATTGTTTCAAAAGAAGGGGATCATAAAAGGTCAACTAATAAGAGCATCCAGAATCTGCAGTACAGATATCCTTTACCACAACGAATGTGAATATTTAAAAAAACTGTTTCTGGAAAAAGGTTATCCAACCAGCTTATTTGAAATGTTGGTTAATGAAATATCTCAAAAAAGGAGCACACAGTTTCCCCCAATACTTGGTAATACAGAATCCCAAGGAATTGTCATCACAAAGAATAATGATAGGTCAAAGAAGCCTTCCTTTTTATACACATACAACAACAACAATGTGGAAATTGAGAATACTATAAACAAATTTTGGCCTATTCTCTTTATTAATGAAGAACTTAAAAAAAGTATTCCTTATAAACCCCAATTCGTTAGAAGAAGGGACTGTAACCTGAAAGAATTATTAGAAAGGGATGCACCACCCAGCAATAAGATGAACCAACTTACCAGAGGAACTTATAAATGCAATTCTTGCAACCAATGCTGTTACATATTAAACAACAAAGGTATTTATCTTAAATCTAGAAATATAAATATATTTCCATCAGGTCATTTTAATTGTAACTCAAAAGGTGTGGTTTACCTTGGATTTTGCGAACACTGTTTATGCTTTTATGTTGGAAAAACTGAAAGGACCCTAAAAAGAAGGGTGTATGAGCACATTTATGAAGTTAAAAATAAGAAAGAATCTAATGCATTTTACAAGCATTCTATGATATGTAGTAATATGTGCTTAAAATTTTTGGTGTTAGAGCAAGTATGTACCAGTATAAGAGGAGGCGACTGGGAGGCATCCCTGGAATATAAAGAATTGTTATGGCAAATTAAACTTAATGCCACAAAACCACCAGGGCTTAATGATGCCATAAGTATTAACAGTGCCCTTAAATTACGAAGAGCCAAATTATAATGAAATTACTTAATGCATAAATGTTTAAGGTTCTTAGTGGTTTTATGTTAAGTGAATTAAAATTACACCACAAGATATGTTTATTGCTATGAACATGGATTGAAATAGGATGGCATTTGAGTGTTGTTTATTTGCATAGACGTTTATAAAGTTCACTTTTTTTGTATTTTTTCACATTTGCACAACTTGTATTATGTTAGGATTGGTTATATACAGACCAATATATTAAAAAGACTTTTAAAATTTTTTTAGCAACGTTTTACAAATGGAACCTTTTAATTATAGAGTATTTATATAGGATGTTGTTTACATAAGTACAATCCTTATACTTACATTATTTATTAAAACTATTTATATATATATTTTTTGTTAAAGGTTCATTTAAATTAAGAATTTTTAATCTAATAGGATTTTTACAGTCAGTTTTATTTATAATATTTTAGGCTTTTTAAGATAGAAAAAGAACAAACTCTTACAATTATAGTATGTTACAACCCAACTTTGTGTTTGTGGACCCCTATAAATGTTGTTCAGTTATATTGTTTAAATATATTGCGAAAAGAGGTGTTGTGAATGCATATTTAATGTTTTAAAAAAACGTCTGAAAAAGTATTCAACAATATGTCTTTAAACATCAGGGATTTCTTAATGAATTAAGTATAAATAATTCAATTAAGTATGACTATACAATTGATTAATTGGGAAGGGCATAACATGTATAAAGGAAGTGTATTCCCTGTTTTATTTGTCTTGATAAAGCCTGGGAGAGCCCGGGCGAAAGCGCTTGACTGCATCAGAGTGTTTTCCTGTAAGCTGTTTGTTTTGTGGATATCGAACGTGTAATAAAAGAAATTTTGCTGAATATCATCTGCATCCAGGTCCTGGTGATTGCTCTGGCCGTGAGCTGTTACTTTTTGGTTTACTCGTTCTGCTTTCTACAAACTCCTACTGTGGAATACCAGTCCAGTTGATTATTTGTGTTTTCATAACAACACAGTCTGTTCCTTACCACTTCTCTGGTACAGCAGAAAATCTCATGTTTTCCCTATGTGCTTTGTTCTCTAATTATTTTTTGAAACATCTTTTCTTGAGCAGTCTTATATTCTGCCAGCCTTTTCTTCATTTCAGCCTCTAATTTTTGCATTTTTATTACCTCATCTGAATATCTGTTTAAAGCTTCTTCTGTTTTTTTCCAGCCTTATTTGGGTTTATATACTTCATCAGTGTTTCATTTATTTTAATCATTCTGAGTACATTTGACTTATTTTTCCTCTAGGATACTGGAAGTCATGTCTTGTACCAAAGCTGGAGCTTGCATTGCATTTTGCTGAACAGCTGCAAAATTCTTCCCAGTCAGTGTTTTTCCTCACCTTTTGTGATTTATTTCTGTCAGGTTTTCTGAATTTCTTTTTTGCTGGCAACCAGGCAGTGCACTTACTAGCCAGTTACTGAAATTTGCCCCAAAACAGCAGTTTACTGGCTCTCTCGTCTTAGTTTCTATTTTCACACTGGGGCAGCTGAAATTAAGCTGCTGCTCAGTGTGTAGCCATCTAAGAAGTAGAGGTGAGAATAATGTTATCTGCAAATAAAGCAAACTTTTCTTGGTTGCTATACCACTAATATCCTACCTGTTCACTTATTTTCTTTGCCAAAGGCTCTAGGTATTAAGAAAACAAAAGGTAAAGAGAACACCCTGCCTGTATCCTATATTCAACCACAGTCTGACGGGGAGAGAGAGAGAGAAATCTTCCCACCTTAATTCTTCCCTTCATATATCCTAATTAACCCTATTATTTTACTGGGGAATAATAGAGTTATCCTTGTCCTACTCATAAAATCAAATCTGACTCTATCAAATGCTTTCTCTGCATCAAAACCCACTAACACCAGTGGTGCTTTCTTATAGCCTGCTTACCTCTGGATCATCAATCTTCTATTAATGCTGTCAAATCTTTGCCTTCCCTCCTTAAAAGTATACTGACCCATATCTATCAATTCAGGAAACACCTCAGCCATTTTCTTAACTCTGGTTTACATAACTGAATTGGAGCTACATGAAGCTGGGTCGAGTTTAAACATTCAGATAAAAATTCAGTAATGGCAATAAACCACAAAAGTAATAAAAGAAATTGCAAGGAACAAAAGATTATCCAATATTAAACAAAGCCATAAAAGAGTGCTATAAAAAGGGGTGGAACCCAAGACCCAAGCATGCTACTGACATACTTAAAAAACAAACAAAAAAAAAACATATATATCAGTAGTCCACTTTCGTAAGTTCACAGGTAAGTACTGGTCTAGCTGCCCTTGCAGATGACTTTAATCACAGCCAATTTCCCTTTATGTGCTCAAATTAACTTATCCCATTTGGTTAGACATTAGCCTTACTCAATCCAAAGTCATTAGTTATATATTTTCCCTAACAGGAATACTTGGATCATACCATAGATAATTTAAGGGGACCAATGCATGCGATAAAGTATTTAGGAGCTGTTTCTGTCCATTAGTAGCATGGGGGCAGTCCTGGGGTAAATTGTCTGTTCCCATCCATAGATCCAAGCTGCACCTGAATATGGATATTGGATGAACTTTATTTTATATAGATTGGGGGTCTGTTTTAGAGCAGCAGTATTTTCTGTGAGATATATCTTGTCTCTCCAAACCATTCTGTTGATGTTGCAGAAGATATTTAGATCCCTAGACAGAGTACTTCTGATGCCACCTGACTTGCTGATGTGCAGTAAATTCATCAATATTCGGTTGGAGGATGCCTTCCATGCCAGACACAAGTCACCTCTTAGCAGTCTGTAAAATACTGAGTATAGTGACAGGGCTTTGAGTCAGTCCATATAGAATATGTTGTTTAGGCCTTGTATCCTTCTAGTAAAGTATCTCTGTGTATGTTCCAGTTGTTACAAGTGTCTGGACAGATACTTGCCAAAGGGGCATTATACTCAATGATTGCCCTATTGAGTATTGAATAAAGGGAACAATGACATCTGTAGATCTAGACACAACCCCTTTATTTATAAGCTGTGCATCATAGAAGGACATTCTTACAACAGTAGACGAATGTTGGTCAAAAGTTGGGTCACTGTCCATGTAAGTTCCCAAATCTCAAACAAATGGGTCAACTCTTAGGGGCATACTGTCAATGTGGTAGTTCCCTGCAGTAGATGACTTCCCAAAAGATACAATAATGCATTTTTAGGCATTCAATTTTGGTCACTCATTTTGATACCAGTTATTTATTTGGGACAAACCTTCCTGCAGGATGGCTATGTCATTTAGAGATTCAATGACTGCTCCTAGCTTGCAGTCATCTACAAACTTAGTCAGCCAGAGCCCTCTGGTATTATCTTTTACTTCAGAAAAGTAGATGCTAAACAGGAGAGGTCCAAGCACAGAAACCTGGGAGACTCCAGTGGTGACTGGCCTCCTTGTGGAAACAAGTTCCCCTATTTTGATTTCATGCATCCTAACTATGATCCACTTATCAATCCACCAAGAGACACACCAGTTTATTTCCAGTTTATTTAGCTTTTCTACTATGCCCGGGTGGGGAATTTGCCAAAAGTTTTGTCCAGGTCTAATTATGCAGTATGTACTGTTTTGCCTTTATCCATTGCTTTAGTGACCTTTTCAAAAAAATCCACCAGGTTGAGTAAGCATGACCTGCCCTTGACAAATCCAAACTGAGATGGGTTCAGTGTTTAGAGGTTCCCTATATCCTGATTGTTTAGTTCCATGACAAGTCTTTTCATGGAGTTGTGTATGAGGTTGATCAGACTTGTGTATCTGTGGGAGGCCCTCCCTTATGCAGGGGAAAGACATAGAAGTTATGTTCTTACCATAACGTTCCATGTTAGTTGTCTTCTTCTCGCCTTCTTCTTGCTGGATGGGTTCGGAGCCGACCTCGGCTCCGACTCGGCCACTCTAAAGCTCGAGAGTTGGTTCCACCGGCTCGAGGCTCCCCTTATATCCCACAATGCTAGGCGAGAGTTACCTCAGATCTCGTTTGTAAGCTAACCCCAGCTTATGATAGTAACAGTATAAAACAGAATAACTATAACAGAGTCCACCTCTAACAACAGGTAGAAGAAGGGTGACCTACATCCTGAAACAAGAAATATGCATAATAGCATATAGCTAAGAAAGAGGTGGTAGAAAGAGAGGTCACGATCACAACTCCTCTAGGTCTGTCCAGGCCAGGGGGAAGGAGGGTGGGACGCAAGAAGAAGGCGAGAAGAAGACAACTAACATGGAACGTTATGGTAAGAACATAACTTCTATATGTTAAGTTGTCTATCTACTTCATTCTTGCTGGATGGGACCGCCCCTAGCACCTTGTCCCGGGTGGCCTAACGGAACAGACTCCTGAGAACAGTGGAACCAAAATTAGCTCTATGCCTAGAAGCTAAATCCAACTTATAATGGGAAATAAAAGTGTGAGGAGTAGCCCAAGTAGCCGCTGCACAAATGGTGTCAATAGGCAGTCTGTCTTGGAAGGCTAGAGAAGTAGCCAAAGCTCTGGTGGAATGGGCTTTAGGTTTATTAGGCAGTTTTGGTGTCTAATCTCATAAACAAGGGTAATCAGAGATGTTAGCCATCTGGATAAAGATACCTTTGAAACTGGAAGTCCCTTTCTGCTTTCCGCATAGGAGACAAACAGCTGATCAGATTTTCTGAATAGTTTCGTCCTGTCCAAGTAGTACCTTAATTGACGATGAACATCCAGGTAGTGTAATTTTTGTTCAGACCTATTTGAATACCGGAAAAGACAGGGAGGTCAATGCATTGGTTTAGATTTGATGTTGAAACCACCTTAGGCAAAAAGGACGGGTTAGTTCAGAGGGAAACTCTGTCCTTATGAAACACAAGGTAAGGAGAACGACAACTGAGTGCTTGAAGTTCTGAAATTCTTCTAGCTGATGTGATAGCCACCAGAAAGAGAGTTTTCCATGATAATAACTTTAAGGAACATGAAGCTGCAGGTTCGAAAGGGGAAAGAATCAAAGAAGCAAGAACTAAATTTAGGTCCCAAGGAGAAGGAGGATTTCTTACAGGAGGTCTGAGAAGAAAAACTCCTTTCAAAAGGCTTTGCAGAGTTTGTGGGACATTAGGGCAGATTCAGAAATACCCACATGGAAATTAGAAATAGCTGCCAATTGAACTTTAAGAGTAGATGGAGATGAACCTGCATGGAAGAGTTCAGCTAGAAAATCAAGGACTAGTTGGATGGAAGCGGTGAAAGGATCTATGTCCTTTCCTTGTGCCCAAAATGAAAAGCGTTTCCACTTACTCAAATAAATCTTTCGAGTGGAAGATTTATGGGAAGCTATCAAAATATCTCTAACAGAGTGAGATAATTGAGGAAGCCTGGCTACGGTTGGAAGTGGAGGAACCAAGCAGTGAGGTTCAGAGAGGGGAGGGAGCGATGAAACTGACCCGACTGATGGATCAAAAGATCTGGAACTAGGTCCAGATTCCACGGTCGCTCAAAAGAAATTGATGTAGAAAGGGGAACCACACTTGTCGAGGCCAGTAAGGAGCAATGAGGATCAATGAGGCCTTCTGAGCGATAGCTTTCTGTATTACTTGAGAGATCAGTGGGAAAGGAGGAAATGCATACAGAAGTCCCGGGGCCAAACTTGGACTAGCGTCCCTGCTGGGTTGGCCTGGTAAAGGGAATAGAGTGAAGTACTCTCTGCACTTGCTGTTTTGGGGAGTAGCAAAAGATCGCAGCAAGGCTGACCCCACTTGAGAAATATCTCTCTCACTACAGAGTCTTTCAGAGACCACTCGTGAGGCATGAGTATAGCTCTGCTCAACTTGTCCGCAATGTGATTGAACTTCCCGGGGATGTGCGTTGCTATCAGAAAACGCTGAGAAGAAATCGCCCATTGCCACAGTCTGAGTGCTTCTCGACACAGGGGGTATGATCTGGTTCCGCCTTGTTTGTTGATGTACCACACTACAGACATATTGTCCGTCTGGATTGCAATCGTTCCCAAGGGAAGAGAGTCTTGAAGGGCTTGCAACGCTAAAAGCACTGCTCTCATCTCCAGAACATTTATGTGCAAGTGGCATTCGTTTGGTTGCCATGTGCCCTGGACTGTCCTGCCCTGATAATGCCCCCACCCGATCAGGGAGGCATCCGTTGTCAGAGTAGCAACCGGAGGAGGTGGAACAAATGGTCTCCCCAACAGGAGCTGGGGGGAAGACATCCACCACATGAGATGCTTTTGCACGCCTGCGTGATCATAATGGTGTGAGACATTGGAAGTTCCTGGTATGACCATTGAGAAAAAAGCATCCACTGAAGGATCCGCATGTGGTATCTGGCCAATGGGAGGAGAGGTATGGCCGCTGCCATGATTCCCAACACCTTTAGAACTAACCTGGCCTTGGCTCTGTTGTTGTTGAGAAGAAGAGACACCAATTTTTGAATGTCTGATATCCTTTGGTTCGTTAGTGTTGCAGACATGTTTACAGTATCTAAATTTGCCTATGTAGGTAATAGTGCGACAAGGCGACAAAACAGACTTTTCGCAATTTATTGAGATACCCAGTTCTTGACAGACGAAAAGTGTAATCTCTGGCCATCAAAAGGAGATGCTTGGTGGGAGCTGTGAGGAGCCAGTCGTCCAAATATGGAAACACCTGGAATCCTTGTCGTCTCAGGTGAGAAGCTACCACTGCCATGCATTTGGTAAACACCCGGGGGGCAGTGGTGAGACCAAAGGGCAGGGCCCTGAATTGAAAGTGACTGGTTCCCAGCCTGAAGCGGAGGAATCTTCTGGAGCGCCTGTTCATTTTTATGTGATAGTACGCGTCCTGAAGGTCTATAGAGCACATCCAGTTTCCTTTTCCCAACAGGGGAAGAATGGATTGCAGCGTGACCATCCGAAATCTTGTTTTCTTGACCGATCTGTTCAAGATGCTGAGATCCAAAATTGGTCTCCAGTCCCCTGTTTTCTTTGGAACTAAAAAGAACCTTGAGTAGATTCCGGATCCTAGTTGATCTGCTGGCACTGGCTGAATAGCTCTTTTTGCAAGCAGTTTTGAAATTTCCAAAGCTGCTATATCCCTTTGAGCGGGTGGAACATCTGGAAGGGATTTTTTTAACTGACTTGGAAAACGAAGAAAGGGAATAGAATAACCTTCGGAAATGATGGACTGTACCCATTTGTCTTGTGTCAAGGATAGCCAGGCTTCTGGGTACAGTGACAATCTTCCCCCGACTGCCTCCGAAGAAGGGCAGTCGGGCAACACCTCAGGGATGCTGAAAGGGCTTATCGGAAGACGTTTCTCGATTGCCCTGGTTCTGCGGACCCCCTCTGCCTCTAGGGCGACGTCTACCATTGTTGTTCCCCCCTCTGCCTCTGGCGGGGAACCGACTCTGTGCGTCAGGCGAAGTCCCTTGAGATTGTTTACGGAACCACATCTTTCCCCCCTTCTGGCCTTTGGGGTAAGGCCTAGAAGGAGTGGAAAAACGGACTCCGACGGCAGAAAGGGTCTTGCCATCTGTCTCGCACCTAGTCAGGGTTTCTTTCACTTGTGGACCAAAAAGGGATGATCCATCAAAAGGGGAGTTTGTGAAAGACGTCTTGAAAGGTTCCGCAAAATTGCATAGCCGCATCCAGGCGTGCCTACGTAAGGCTACCCCTGTTCCTGCGGCTCTGCTCGCTCCATCGGCCGCATAAGAGAGGAGGCGCATGGAGGAGTTGGAAATAGAATTAAGGATAGCCAGCTGCGTGTTCATTTTTTCTTGGAAACCCGCAGTTGTAGGGTCCTTAAGCATTTCACTCGCTTCTTTGATCAAGTCCCTTTGAAGACGAGTGAAATGGCACAGGTAATTCAGCGAACGCATAGTAAATGTCGCTGAGGAGAACATCCGCTTCCCGTACCTATCCATGGACCTAGATTCCTTGTTAGGTGGATGGACAGGCACTGAAGGATCAGCCAGTTCCTTCTTTGTGGCGGCAGCTACCACCATAGCATCCACAGAGACTCCTTTTGATAAAAATTCCTTGTCTGCTGGAGCTGTGATGAATTTGGAGGGTCTCCTGGGAGTGGGGTCCACTGAATCAGGAGCCGTCCATGCCTTTTTAGCAACCACCTGCATGAGGGGGTCGAAGGGGGACACCCAGGAGGTGGATGGACGAGAGCCAAACGCCTCAAGATACACAGATTCGTCCTCCGAAGGGTTGAGGGCTGGCCAATTTCCCCTCTGTTTAAGGATCTCCAGAATGTCTGCAAAGAGACATCTTCAGAAGGGGAACGGGGAACCCTCAGAATCATCCAGATCTGTGTCGGACGTGATAGACTCAGGTGAGTCAATGTGCTTCCTCTTGCACTTCCTCTTCCGAGGGGGCTCTTCTGCCAAATCAGGAGAGGCCTCGAAGAGGATGAAATCCCACAGGGGCTCCTGAGGAGTTGGCTCTCTGCGGTCCGGGATGAGGGAGTGAGTCGACTTACCCTGAGGCAGCATAGAGGGAGGGGCTGACGGAGCCGACTGTGGAGTAGAGCCAGGCTCTAACACACTCCGCATGACCTCGAAAGCACCCCTGTCAGGCAGAGCCAGAGGTCCCCGCTCCGAGGAGCTAAAGATCCCCTCGGCACCGACAGTGATGGCTCGAGGCCGATGTCGGAGCCGAACTCACCAGCGCCGGCACCGAGAGGGAGAGGGGTCGGACAAGGGTCCGATGCCACTCACCCCCTCGGAGCCGACGAGGGAAGTCCGGCGCCGAGATTCCTCCATGGAAGAAAACGGAGCCGACGACGGAGCCGAAGACAATTGTCTCGGCTCCGAGGTGACCACAGTCTCGGTTCCGACGACCCGGCTCCGAGCTCAAGAGAGTCGAAGGAGGAAGGAGTTGATGGACGGGACAGGCACCGACTGATGAGTCGGGCTCTGAAGCATCTGGGCCAGTGCCTCAGACTTGAGTAGTCGACTCACCACCCTCTGAAGGTCATGATCGGACAACCTCGATGACCTAGAGGAATGAGACCTTTGGCTCCGTTCAGACAGCAGGGGAGAACCTGGAGCCGAATGAACGGAGCCAAGAGAAGGTGACCTAGACCTCTTTCTGGTTGTCGGCTCAAGATCTTGTCGGAGCCGACACGGGTACCTCGATAACCTCGGCTCCGGCCGAGCGAGGAGCCACAGAAACTGTGGACTGAATCTTATCGGCTCCAGCCGGAGCCGACAAAGGCAAAGGTTGAACAACCTGAGGTCTCGGCTCAGAAGCCGGAGCCGAAGACCTCGATGCCTTGGAGGGCTTCCCTGTTGAGACAGACAGGGAATCCTCAGGCTTCAACAAGCCTCTCAAAATGAGCTTGTGTTTTCTTTCCTGCAGGACCCTGGGGCTGAAGCCATGGCAGACAGCACAGGAGTCCTGCAGGTGCAAAGGCCCCAGACAATAGACACAAGAAGTGTGAGCGTCTGTCAGAGACATTTTCTGACAGCACGCATCACACTTCTTGAATCCGGAGACCTTTGCTTCTTTAGACATAGCCTAACTGGTGAACACAAACACACACTCAAACACACCAGTTATACCCTGTCAAAAACACAATTATAGTAAAAATATACTAAAAATAAGTACAATAAGCAGTAGTACACTACACAAACACTCCCTAGGGAAGGGAAGGCCTAAGGCCCAAGGGAAGAACTAAAAGTTCTTTTGACAAGAAACGGGAAGAAAGGAGGTTCGGGGATAGAGTTTAATGAACTACACTAATTTATAGAAAAAGCTAAAACTTACCAGGAACCGGTAGAAAAACCAACCTCGAAGCTGTAGCGGCAAACGAGATCTGAGGTAACTCTCGCCTAGCATTGTGGGATATAAGGGGAGCCTCGAGCCGGTGGAACCAACTCTCGAGCTTTAGAGTGGCCGAGTCGGAGCCGAGGTCGGCTCCGAACCCATCCAGCAAGAATGAAGGCGAGATAGACAACTTAACATCAGCTGTTTTCCATCAACCTGGTACAAAACCTGCACGGAGGCTGATATTGAACAATGTTGGTTACGGGTGTGACTAAATTGTTCTTCATGATATTTAGGATGCATCCAGGGATACTGTTAGGAACTATCGATGCAATTTTTTTAGCTTTTGATAGCCCTTTTATAACTTGGTTTTGTGTGGTAGCTGGAGGTGAGCCAGTTTCAGGTATATCTTAAGGGACAGATGGAGGGGACAGAGTGGTAAAGTTAGAGCCAAATTTATTGACCAGTAGGCCAATATATCTTCAGCCTCAGTGTAGGTATCATCGCTAACAATCAGCTCAGCTCATTGCTGCATTGTGATTTTGAGATTATGAGCACAACTAAAAAGGACTTGTGACTGTCTTTACCTTGGTTCCCTATTTTAGCCTCAAACTTGGCTTTGGAGGATTTTATTAGGCTCCTGAACTGGTTGTTTATTTCACTGACATGGGCTTAAACATTCTGGGAATTACCTTTCTTACTTTTTTTAAACACAATTATCAAATTATCACTTATGACACAGACAAACTAGATTTATATAAAAACAATCAAACCATATTAAAAAGTTTAAATTTACAAACATTACAACATATATAACAATATATGTGATGTAGAATCTAAGCAATATTACATAAATTATTAAATGTCTGCTTTCTCTTAAACCTCATTCCTCCTCCAAAACATTTTCCTGCATGAATTGTTCCAACAATTTCCATTTTTCTATATAATTTACTCCTAAGCTTTTCTAAAGATCCCACTTCCTGTTCTTTTATTTCTGTTGCAATATTTATTACTTCATGTACAGCTGATTTATATTCTTATTTCCATTTTCTAGTTATTGCTTTTTTGGCAGCCACCTGAATAAAACTTAACAAGGCCTTATGTGTCTAGGCAATTCAGATCCTTTATCTTAGCTCAAAAAAAAAATCCTTAGTTACACTCAGTTGCTCACTCGGTATTCCTGATAGAATACTCTAAGGAATTTTTACAGTCTACCAACTCATTACACTCCCAAAAAATAAGTTATGTACATAACAATGTTCCATCTAACTTGTTGCTTTTTATTTGTCTTCAACCTTAGGGGCTTGGATCCGGCATGGATCTGACTCGGCCATATACTCCAGTATTGGATCCAAAGTCCAAGCTCTTCCCCTACCCATAATGCCCACTCTCCCTCCTCTGCTCAGATCAAGTTTGTTGGAGAACACCACTAACCTTATATAGTTAATATGCCTATAAAATCTGGCACAACCATCAAAAGGCCCACATACTGAAAGCTAGCCAGAACAAAAAGGGCTATATGTCTCTTCTGTCCAGTCCACTATACAACCCAAACAAAATCACATGAATACATCCAGGTATGTATCCTGATAGCAATGCCTGAACCCGTAGCCTGTGAAGTACCTTCCACAGCATGGGAGATCAACCTCATGGATGCATTCAACATGGTTTACAGGGTGTCCAGTTGCAAGGAAATTCAGTTTTCATCTTCGGACAACATGGACCTAGAAACAGATCTGGCAAACTCTTTGATGAGATCTCTCTGCGGTCTCATAAAATTTGCCAAGTAATTAAGTGACCTGATGGGCAAAGGTTGCTGAAGCATATACAAGCTTCCCAAGTTTGTCCAAAGCCCTAGACATTCCATTAGGGGGTTGGACAGAAGAACTCTCCTCTGCCAGTTATTTCCTTGTGGCTGCAGCCACAACCATGGCATCAACTGATACTTCCTTGCTCCAGCGTCTGTGGTCTTTACGGGGGCTAAAATTCTTTTTGGTCTTTTAGGCACTGGCTCAACAGTGTCCAGCTCCTTCTATGCCCACCGAGAGACAAGGTCAATGAACTCATTGGCCGGGGGGGGGGGGTCACCCAAGAAGTAGATGGGCCAGACCCGAAAGCCTCCAGGAACACCAATTCCTCCTGTTAGGGGGAACCAACCAGCTTTTTGTTTGAGGAGCTCCAGGATGTCTCCAAAGCAGACATTTTCAGTTGGTGCTTGGGGGACCCCTTCCCTTCATCCAAATTGGTGTTGTCTGTGACAGAGATTTCTGGGGGGGATTCTAAGTGCCTCCTCTTACATGTTCTCTTCAGAGGGACTTTCTCAATGGGGTGCTCTGGAGAAGTTTTAGAAGAGGTAACAATGTCTTAACGGACTGGCTGGAGACTCGTTTGGAATGACTATTCCATTAGAAGGGATGGTTGAGACTCACAGAAAAGAACAGGATGAGATAGGGTTGTCTAATTTGAGGAAGGCAAGGATGTCTCTTCTATAGCCAAGGAGAAAACCCTCTCCACAACCTCAAAGAATACCTAGGGGACACAGAAGTCAACAGCACCAAAGCAAGAATATCTTGGACCACTGGCTCCTACAACTTCACAGGCACACCACTAGAGGAAGAAGTTGACCCGAGCTATCCAGCACTGAGGCCTCAAAGGGAAGAAATGGCTCCAAAAGCTTTGAGGTTTACTCCAACCCCCAGATCCAGTGCTAATGTTTTGGCTCCGAGATTCTTCCTGCTCCAAGAGGCTTGGTGATGGTTGTCAAAGAGGAACCATCAGAGTCGAAGAATAAATAGTTTTTGGATGTGATGAAGAGAACCCCAGAGATCTTGGATCCAAAGGCTCTGAAACAATGGGTTAGATCAGAGATGGAAATACCAAGGAGGAAGTGGGAAAATAACGGCTCATGGACCTGGTGGGGGTTAGAGATGGGAGAACTCCCATCTGAATCTGTGCTCTGAGGAACTTGCTCACCATCCTAGCCACATCATCTTCCAAGAGGCATCTGGAAGACCTAACAAAGGACGTGGTAGATAGAGGTCTGAAATGTCTGTGTGGGAACTCCTCCAGAAAAGGAGAAGGGAGCCTAGATGAAACTGTAATTACTGGATCCAAGACAGGCAGTGGGGATCAGATCCATGGGGACCTGGGTTTTAGAACGGTTAGATCTGAGACAGACGGATCTGAATTCTTATGTACCTTTGTAGAAGGTTCTGTTGATGGAACCAATGCTACTGAAACCAAAGAACGATCAGGAGACCTTTTACGGGACTACTTTTCTTTTGAAATAAGAGTCAGATTTGTTTTTATCAAGCCTTTTTGAAGAGGCTTGAACATAGGCGATTGAGGAAGTAGTGGAAGACCTCCTAACACTTAACTTATTTCTGCAATCTTTTAAAGCTCTGCTATTGAAACCGGAGTAGATCAAACAGTCCACTTCAAGGTGAGCAGGACCTAGACAATACACACATTAACTGTGAGCATCTGAGTTGGGAAACTTGTGCCCACAGGTAACACATTTTTTGAGTCCTGTAGATTTATCAGCCATATCAAAGCCCTATAACACAAGGAGGAAATAAAGCACTAATAGAAGCACTAATAAACTCTTTACAGACAAAAGTTTAATCAAACTATAAATACAGAAAGGATTTTTTGTATATACAGAAAAGGGATAGACAAGGGAGAGAAGGAGAGAAAACTACCAAAAATGGTAGATAAAATGCTCTGCACAGTAAGTAAGAAGAGATAGCAACAATAGTATTGGAAACGGCACTGAAAAACAGTAGCTAAAAATAGTCAGAAAACAGCTATAACTAGCTTAAAGATTATGGGAAGGAGAAGGAGGACCCGTAAAACATGAAGATAGAATGATAGACCAACTCATGAACTAACAGGTATTGAAAAACTAGAAAATCTCCAATGAAACACTCAGGAGTAGGGTTGCCACCCCTCTGTTTTTTTTCCGGACTATCCGGAAATCAAACTGATTCTCAGGTAGTCCAGAAAACACTGTACAAACTCCGGTATTCTGTTTCAAAAAGGTAACAGACTATCGGAGTTTGTAAATCAGTTGATTTACTATGCTTTTTTTACAGAAAAGCATAGTAAATCAGCTGAAAGCAGGCAGCAGGAACGAAAAAGAGGGCGTTCCCCACAGAGTGATGCAATCGCAATGTCACAAAATGGGCAGAATGTGGGCGGGAGAGGGGGTGGATGGGCGGGGTTACTGGTGACGTGAGGGGTGTGGCTTTACTCCGGTTTTAGCCATCATGGAAGGTGACAACCCTTCTCAAGAGTAAAGGGATCTACATCTGAAGCTAATGGCAGCAAACAAGATCTGAGAAATGTTAGGTTGGTGGGGCATTCTGGGTGAAGGGAGCAGCTCAAGAGTTCTTGGATCCGAAGATCTGATAAAAGTGGCCGAGTCAGATCCGAGTGTCAGATATGAACCCATCAGATGAGGAATGAAAGAAAAAGGACAACATCAGATACATTTTTACTGCTTGTATCTTGCTATCCATATCCATAGGCAAGAACTTCCAGTTTCTTAGTTTTTGCATTATCTTTTGTTTCATCTCTTCCCACATATCCTTAGCTATCATAACCAAACCTTTTTTAATCCATACTCCAAAATACTTCATTTTATTATGTCCCCATAAATATGGGTATTGCTGGACCAATCTATCTGTGGGTACATAATTTATAGCTATAACTTTTTTTTTTTTAATCTTCATTAATTTTATACCATGAAAATACCTGGAACTGTCTCAGAATATTCTACAACACTAAGATGTCTTTTCTGGTTCTGGCGGGTACAGAATAAAATCACCTGCAAACAATGCCAACTTTTCTTGAACACCTTACTAATTATATCCTTGAATTTCAGAGTCCCTTTTTTGCCAGTGGTTCTAAATATAACACAGATAAACTGGAAAAAGGACATCTCCACCTAGTTCCTCTGTTCAGACACAACATATTAGACAAAAGCCCTCCCACTTTGAATTTTGACTCCAATCCCTCGTATATCCTTCTAATTAACCTTATAATTGTATCACGAAATGCAGATGCTTCCATTGCCCTACTCATAAAATCCCAGATTACTCTGCAGAATGCTTTCTCTGCATCAAGACCTACCAATAACAGCAGTATTTTCATACATTCTTCTTCCCTCTAGATTATCATTGTTCTATTAATGTCAAATGTTTGCCTCCCCTCGACAAAATCACACTTGTCCATATCTATCAATTTTGGCATCACATTTGCCTTTTGTTAAGCCATTACAGACAAACACTTTATAACAATGGTTTAGAATTGAGATGGGCCTATATGAAGCTGGATCAGATGGATCTTTACCATCTTTAGGTATTACAGTAAACACAGCTTTTTTACAAGATGTTGGTGCCTCCCCTCATTTTAAAATATTGTTAAACAAAACCTTCCAGATTTTTATCGCTTTCTTCCCTCCTACCTTCCAAACGTCCACAGGAATACCATCTGTACCTGCAGACTTTACTTCAGATTGGTTATACATCATCATTTTTACCTCATTTGCTCCAACCTTAACTGTCAGTTGTTCAGTCTCATCCACCTCTCTACTTTTTCCTAATTTCCCCACATCTCTGCTTTATACAACTTTTCATAAAATTTCTGAACTATTATTAATACCACTATAAGATCTCTGGTTATTTTTCTTGTTACAGGCTCCCTACATCTAAGCCACTGTGCCAAAAGTTTTTGTGCTTTGGAGTTATTAAAAAACAGCAGCATTCTTTCTAAACTCATGCCTATTACCTAGATATTCCCTTATTTTCTCTTTAGAACTCTGCAATTGCGTCTCCTCCTGTTCTGTGAGATTGACATTATTTTTTAACTTTAGCCTTTACCAGTCCCGCTAAATAATTTATTAACTGTTAACCAAATCTCTTCTTCTTTAATTTGTACCCTATTTTTAAACTCCATTTTCATTTTACCCACTCACTAGCTATATTTTCTGGAGTACTCTAATAACACCCGGATAATTACAACTACACATTCCTTAAACTTCTCTCTCTCTCTTTTTAACAGGTAGGTGGGGAAGAGCCAGTGCATCATTTTTACTTCTTAACTCCGCATTTTTATCTTGGTTATTACTGGTGGATGATCTGAAATAGTTATCGGATGTGTATCAAAGTTCTCAATTAAATGGACAAGTTTCTGTGAAATATAATTTGTATCAAGTCTAGCCCAGTTACTGTACCTTGGAAAAATAATACACCAATTCTCTACGAGTTCCTGATACAGAATTCACATATTTCATACCAAATCTTTTCATAAATTTCTTCAGAACTCTACCTCTTCTGTTATATTTTTTCTTCTAGGGTCCCCACATACATCTTCATTGTTGCAAAACAAACTGTAGTCCCCACCTATAAGAAATATTCCCTGCTGAAATGTGATCACTTCTCTCCAAATTTTTTAAGCTCCAAAATAGCGCTTTAGGTGGACTATAATTTATTTATTTATTTTATTTTAAATTTGTTAATCGGGAAATTCTGACTGGACCAGGTCCATTTTCAGCGGAGGCCCGGGGAGTAAAGCTCCGGCATCAAATTATACAAATACAGTACATCCAGCATAATACACAAAACAGGTTACATCATGCATGCTGAGCATAGTAACATAACAAATTAATAAAACACTCCAGGTAAAAGAAGATATAGAACATAGGTAAGTTACAATACATCCAGCATAATACACAAAACAGGTTTTATCGTGTATGCTGAGTATAGTAATATAACAATAAGAAATTAATAAAACACTCCAGGTAAAAGAAGATATAGAACATAGGTAAAAGACAAGGTCAGTTACAATACATCCAGCATAATACACAAAACAGGTTTTATCATGTATGCTGAGTATAGTAATATAACAATAAGAAATTAATAAAACACTCCAGGTAAAAGAAGATATAGAACATAGGTAAAAAATACAATGTCAGTTATACATTGGTAAGAGAAGAAAATATATCAAATAAAATTCTACAGTTAAAAGTACCCTTTCAGATGACCAGGCCTACAGGGGATCAGAGATCTAGCATGTGATCAGAGAGGAGTTTGGGGAGTTACTAGTAGTATGGGTAGTGTTATGTGATACAAGGGCATAATACTTGCCAGTTTCCCTTTACTACTACAAATCTTCTATCATTATTGTTTTTTGCTCTTCTATCACTACTGGAGTTCCCCTAGCAATTAATATAAGTACTACTCTTTTCCTTTGTCCCTGATATTCTGCAGAATATTCACCTTGAAATTGTGTATTGAATATCTCAAATGTGTCTACTACAGCACTGCTATTTGCACTCTGAATTTCTTAATATACTTAAGTATTTTCTCCTTTTTGTCTATATCTGTGACACCATTAATATTCCAAAATAATATGGAAAGAGTTGCCATTATGGTGAGAAGTCATTATTCCCACCAATAATATATGGCAGCTTTTTTAAATGTCTGATCCCAACTTTTCTGATACATGCACCCATTAATGTTTGGCAGGCTAATCCTTTACACAGTGTTTTATCATCAATAACACTAGACTCTAGTCACATTTTACAAAACTTTGCCTGTTAATAAAAACCCTTAAACAAGAAACCAAGCACACCTCCAGAAAACCCAATAACATATTAACTTAATACAAGCACACATAACTTTGTACATCTTCAAATAATGAAGTTTAACTTTCCTAATAGGCACATTTGTGTCAAACAGACAGGTGCTAACATAAGCCCTAGTTAAACTGAAATGGAGGTTATCCATGCTAATACTCATATTATTGCCTGTGATTCTACTTACACTAATTGGCATCTGTTTTTTTTTTGTTAATTCCCCCTCCCCAGATATGAAAACTACCTGCACTTCAGAAATGATTAACTTTTAGCTATGAAAAAAATCAGCGTTCTGTCCTTTATTGTCCTACTGTCAGTTTACCTCCATGGAAAAGTAAGAGAAAAAAAGATAAATTAAGTCCTCTTTAGTAGCCTGAAAGACAAACAAACATTTATTGCTAAAGGAAAACTTTTCATTATATTCAGTGTTCTCATATTTACTTGTTTTCACTTAATATATGTTGTTATTAGACCAAGCCAAAAGTCTTAATCCAGACATTCACCTGTGCAGAAGCATGAGAAAACATATCCTCGCTCTATATATTATGATCTGCGTACTTTTACACCAGCTCAACAAATCAAGACTACAGGCTATTACCCTAAACATAAGAAAGAGAAAGGAAGAAAAAACGGCATCTGTTTACTTTAATAACTTTATACAAGAACAACTAAATTTTACTATAAAATATGCAATTGATATTGTGAAAAGTTTAACAGAAATACTATTAAGAAAAAAATTGTTTTACTTACAGTTACCTTTTTCATTCCTTCTCGCCTGTCCTCGGAGTCCTAACAAACATTCAAGACAAAGTGCGGCAAGCGCCAAAGATAAAAAAAAGTCTATTCTTTCCATTTATTCTTATACAGCAGTATTCGACAAATGCAATTGATGCTTTGCAGTCTCACATTTATTCAATAATTTCCATGCTGCTGGTCTTCCTGTTCATCTCCTTCTCCCAAATCCATATTCTGGTTCAATTCCATGGTGCTCCCGATTCTTCTGGTGAACTTCTGTGCTGCTCTCTGTCTCTTAAACATTGCCCTTTGAAACAGAGGAAAATGTTTCACTGGCAGTCTCTCTGTGTGTGCATTATTATCAGAATAATGAGAAGCAGAATCCCCTTCTGCTTGATGGCTCATTTTTGTTGGACAACATTTTTTTTGCATTTCCTCCTTAGCCTGTTCTGCATCAGAAATTACTTTGATCCTCAGGAAGACAGCTGGATACAGCAGGTTGAATCTCACATCTGCCTCTCAACATTCCCCGATTACTGAAATAAATGTGTTTCTCTTCTGCCTGGTGTACAGTGAATAATCATATACCACAATTTACTGTCTCCAGCTTTTAATACTTTGCCCTTTTGCCACAGGTTTGTCAAGATCAAATCTTTCTGCTGGTAGGTTTGCATATTTACTAATAACGGTTTTGGCTGCTTTCTCGTGGCCATATTGCAACATACACATGGTGTGCCCTTTCAATTAACAGCTCAGTTGCTTCTTTGCGCCTTCATAAAATTAATGCAGTCTGTTCCTTCTAGTTTCTCAAGTACAACAAATTTCTCAGATTTTCCGTAAGTGCTCTGTCCTCTAATTATAGCATTTTTTGAAACATCTCTTTTTGGGCAATTTCATACTCAGCCAACCTTTTCTTCATTTTAACCTCTGATTTTTGCAGTTTTATCAGCTTATCTGAATATCTATTTAAAGCTTCTTCCATTTCTTCTATTTTTTTATTTGAAGTCAGTATACTCTTTCAGTGATTCATTTATTTTAATCAGCTCTGAGCACATTTGACTTATTTTTTTCCTCCGATTACTGGAAGCATGTCTTGTACCAAAGCTGGGGCTTGAACTGCTGTTTGCTGAACAGCTGCAAGATTCTTTCCAGTCAGTGTATTCTCTTCACATTTTCTAGTTGATTTTCTTTCAGGCTCTCTTATTTTCTCCTTTGCAAGCATCAAGGCAATATACATACAAGCCAGTAACTAAATTTCACTCAAACTGACATTATCTCTGGCTGCAGTTTTTCAATAGTGTGCAGACATCTCGGAAGTCCTTACTCTTCTTATTTTTAGTCAAAATTATTTTCCTTTTATTGTAAAATTTGTTGATATTATGGTTCTACCATGTGGTTTGTTTCTGGGGTCTGCCTGTGCTTGTTCCTGGTGGGTATGCTGGTATAGTGGTGGTGGTGTACATTTCTGCTTATTCAGTGGAGTTAACTGGGTTTAGTGGGGATCTGAAGCTTAGCAATGTATCACTTGGGAGTACGTACTTTGTCTTAAAGACATTTCTAAAGATATCTTGGCTGTAAGGGATCACTGGTTTCATTCTGAAGGAGACTGTTTTATGGTCAGACCTAATAACGAAGGGGTGCAAGGACAGTGCAAGTTGCTCTCATATTAATAAAGACAAGATCCAAGATGCTATTCCCCATTCTAGGTACTCTAATTGTTCCACAGCATTTGTGTTGACAAAATACACAAATCTCTCTGCTTGTGCACTAGTGGTGGTGCAGCTTTCTCAGTCTATAGTTGGATAGCTTAAATCATTTCAGAAAATTGTACTGGGTTTAATACTGAGTTATTCTAGCTCCTGTAGAAAGACACTGTGGCTTTCTTATGTCACAGAGGGAGCTATATAGCTAGCTAATATATGGTGTGGGACTTTGCTGATGGTTATTTGAACATGTAGAAGCTTTAGTGCACCAAACTGCTTTAAAAACTAGAAAACAGTGGTTGATAAGATTATATATCCCAAGTCTGAAAGACGTATGTGTCTCATTGAAATGAATTATTTGTACAGCTCTGCAATTATGGGACTGCAAATGCATACATAATTGGTGACATCATCAAATCTAAACATAATGAATGTTCTAAACCATGAAGAAACTAAATCTAAGATGATATATCTGCTCAAATTATCAGGAGCATTTTGGGAAGGAACAGATATTGAAACCAGATCAGAAGTCAACAAAAAATGGATAGGACTAGAACGCACAAAAAAAAAAAAAAAAAAAAAGAAGAAGAAGAAATATAAAGCTCATGACCATTAGGAAACATGGAAAGCCTGAAATTAGAGAAGCAAATGCAGAGAACTACTGGAACATTTCTCACAAGAGTTGCTAAGGAGAGGAAAATTTAACTCAAAGATGAAAGGATTATAATATTAACTCATGACACTGGACTATGTACATGGTAATTCAAAAAAATCTATATAAATCTGTGAAATAGGATCTGTAGTATAAAACTAGAAAAAATTACCTTGTTGTTGCTGGCTGAGTTATACTTATAAGGTCTGTACAATAAAAAGCATAATAATGTAACAAAGCTGTTTACACTGGAGATTGTGCAGACACTACAACATGCAGGTAGCTTAGAAGCACTGGAAACATTAACCACAAAGAATTACTGAAAATGTATTACTACTGACCACTTGGGATCATCCAATACTAATAAAGTAGAAACAAGAAAATCTTTGATACTGCAGATGAAAAAAACACAAACTAGCATTACTTTTTGAAACAGCTGCATAGTTTTCTGTGTACCGCGACAAAGTTATATTATACCAGGATATGTAAGCAGCAACTAGAGCAATGTGGAACATCCAGTGCATTTCAATAGTCATACGACAAACACATCATATAAAACTTTTTCAAGCATAATGCCACCAATACAGATAACTCCATATGAACTACAGAAGGTGACAATTCTGTATACATTGTAGGTGTTCAGAAGAGCACTCGTGACAAAAAGGTTGAACCAATACTAACTTCATACTCTTTAATCGTACCCTGGCTTAGGAATGAGGTCCATTCCTCTCATGACAGTAGAAAATCCAAACATCCGGAGAAATTAAAAAGGAGGATGCATGCTTGTCAGACATTTCAAGAAGCATTAACATTTATCATTTGTGTAGAAAATTACAAATGCATTCTACAACAAATGCTCAGTTTGCTTTCTTGTTTCCATCATCCTATAGGAGTGTCTGAACTTAATCACTACCAGATGCTGTTGTAAAGAACTCAGCAGAATGATGGCACTGGCATATTCACCATCATCTGGGGCAGTGAACTGTATTCATCTACGATGTTAAGCATCTGCTTGTGTTAAAACAGAACCACATTGATGAGTTGTGAGAGTACCTTCAAGTTGGAATGCCTATGCTTCCAATGAGATCTTATCATTCAGAGAGAAAGATGTCCTACCAATGTACTTCAGCACATGGACAACACATTTCTGGATTTTCAAAAAAAGCATTGCAGTAAATTTCAAGTTATGACTGTATTGATTAAATATTATTTCCATTGCACTGTTATCTTGCATAAGCCAAGAGAAGATACTTTGCTCCATTTACAAGGTCCACTCCTCAAAGAAAAACTGGCTGAATCAGCTATGCTTCACCAGCCAACACAGTTTGTCTTCACAACAGAGTGCTGCAGCACTATGACTGAAACATTGTGCTTAGTTCACATGAAGGACACAGTTATTGTTAAGAAGTCATGGCAGCTTTCTTCTAGGCTTACTTCTGAGAAGGAATACTTAGGGAAGCTCTACTGAAGTGCAGATACACCTGGGTGCATGTTCACTTTGCATCAGTTGACACTTGGCATCTACCTCAGAGAAGGAGGTGTAGTTGTCAAATGTGAATGTGTGAGTGAAGTGGGCAAACAGTCCATTCCTGCTGGTTTTAGGAGGCCCTATTTTGGTCAGCTTATTCCACTGGGTAGCAAAACCTGGTCAGCTCAATATGTTTTATTACTCTGCAAGTTTTGTACTGTACTACGTAATATGCCAAGATCTTTACTTAATGAGTGCAGCCATGCATGTGGTTCAGAAGTTTTCCTCACAGCAATGATACGATTTTTTCATACACTATGTACTGTTGTGGGCATGTACCACACATTCATGCAAAACATGTCATGTATGGCGACTGCCAGTGTTCGAACAGAATGCACATCACCAGGCCATTGTACCTAGTAATGTTCATAGTATATACTAGGCTAACAACCACAGGGCCTTTATAAACCTAGCAATGCAACCCAACACAATTGTGTCCCTATGTATCTTAAGTGTTTACTAACAGTGCGCATGTTAGGAAGTTTCTAAAGGTTATGTGAGGGAATATGTTAGTTTGGGCATAGTTACTGTCTGCCTCTATCAGAGAAATGGGGGCCAGACCCAAGGTGAATTTTCGATTTCACATCCAGTGGTCAAGGTTATATTTAGCAGGGTTAGGGATGGACTCTCCTTCACATGGATGGGGCACTATGGGCCCAGCACACTTCTTCTGTGGCACTCTGCTGTTTCTGCCCAGTAGTGAGCTTCCATATATGTTGTTTCTCTAATTCAGTTTGCAAAAGTATGAAAAAATGACATGCAATATTGCAATTCTTGGTTTTGGTTTGATATTTGAACATATGAAGGAAATGCATACTGGCATACTGGAAGCATGTAGCTCTGCAGTCCCTTAGCACTACAGTATGGCTATGATAACTAGACACAGAACTCGAAACCAACTATTCCACAGTAAATAAAATATGAGTCCACCATGAAAATCACTATGAAGATAGGTGAAACAGCTATTCGTACAAAAAACTAATACTTTATTAAAATGATAATAGTTTAAACAAGGTTTGGCTAACAGACGGGGTTCTGATGAAGTCTAAGGTATTTTTAGATGAAAGTGCTTAACCTATTGTCATTTTAATAAAGTATTAGTTTTTTGTACGAGTAGCTGTTTCACCTATCTTCATAGTGATTTTCATGGTGGACTCGTATTTTATTTACTGTGGAACTACTGTATGGCTACTTGGGTGTGGTACTGCAAGGAATAGAGGTGGCTGTACCTTCACATATAACTGCCACTGTGCAAGCTGTACCAAAATGTCTCACTTGTGTGTGCTCATGCATTGGTTTCAGAATGCGCTGTTTTGAAAAAGGACCTGACTGTAGCTATACAAATAGCTATAATGGCAGCTAGTTGAGTCATGCCTCCTGCACTATACAATGTAATAATGGATTTTTCAGTCTGTTACTCCCACCTCAAGTTATGCCACAAATGAAAATATTTCACACGTAATGAAAAACATTTAGGTACGTTGCATCAGCCAAACAGGCGATGCTGTATTATTTACAAGATCCACTCGCAAGTTGAACAGCAAAGTGCTCCGGATTATGCAGAACGCTCCACATTCAACCATAAGCAAACCCACTGTTCCACACGGAACAGCTTTGGCTCCACTACAAGGCTTTTGATTGGTCTGTATACTACAATTACTGCCAATCGGCACTGCAATATACAAAACCAATCAAATAGCTTCTCTGCTGTTCCGCATTGAACAGCGTTGGCTGTGCTACACAGTTTTTGATTGGCTTGCATTCTGTAATTACAGCCAATCGCCTTTGCAGTATATGACCCAATCAAATAACTACTCCTGAGGATGGAAACCAATGAACAGTTATGTAGGAATGTTTGTGAAAAATCGTGTTTAAAGAGAGGGAGAAAAAATAAAATAGAAGCAAAACAATACTAAAGTAAATAACTGCAATACCCTTTTAACTGCTGGTACTACAGTTATTTACTTTGATACGGTTTTGCTTTTATTTTTTCCCTTTCTTTAAACATATACCTCTTAACCTCCTAGAGTAAGAAATCTGAACAAAGCCAATAGTCAAACTACAAAAGAGGGACAATTTTTAGATATTGCTCTTATAAACTTAGCAAGTTGCTAGAATAACAGGTTTTGTGTTACCATAAATGATCTGAAGGATATGTCTGAAACTCAAATTTCTGTCATTATCTTATTTCATTCCTCTGTGAATTGCCAGAAAACTACATATTTTATAAGGAACAGACCAAAAATATGAGAGAAAAATTTGGGCATTTTGCAAAATTCTGGGCAGTTGATAGGTATGAGGGTGTGTGTGTGTGTGTGTGTGTGTGTGTGTGTGTGTGTGTCCGAACAAATATTTTGGTTGAAAGGCCACAGCCAAGGTTAAGGTATACTTTTTGTGCAGTGCAAAAATAGGGTATTCCACATTTTAACTGTTTGTCACACATATTGCTATAGTCTGTGTTCCACACACTGGACTCTTAGCAGGTTGAGACCTATGTTCGCAAGAGAAAGAAATGACTGAATCATGTATCCTTCACCAACCACCATAGTTGTCTTTAAACCAGGAAAATAATATGCCGGCAATTAGTTATTGGTAAGCAAGCCTGGTAGCTTTCTGGTAGTCCGCCTCTGGGAGGGAATATTCAGGGAAAGTGTGTGGCAGGCACTGAAGTTCACACTGTTTGACAACTGGTTTCTTGTGTTTCAAGTGAGAATGGCCCACACTTCATTTACCATTTGCCTGTGTGGCTAAGAAATTTGAACATGTGAGTTAAGGGGATAAAAAAAATCATTTTTTTTTTAATTTTTGGGGCCCAGTATTGGTTATCTTACTCCACTGGGCAACAAACCCCTGGTCTTGTCAGCATGTATGGTTGCTTTTCATGTTTGAAAATGCACTGTACATATCAAGATCCTTACTTAGTAAACAAATCCATGCATGCTTCTCAGAAGTCTTCCTTACAGCAAGGTGATAATTGTGTTCATACACTATATACTACCTGTAGCTGTGTACCACACAGTCATGTAAAACAAGTCATATATGTTGAGTATTAGTTGCTTAAAAAATGTACATCATGGGCCACTATAGGTGGCAATGTGATATCACTCATCCATTACCACAGTTCCACGTGTGTGTTGCTTCTCATAGTTGTCTTCAAGAAAGACATGTATGTGCATGTGTGCAGTGTTGCAAATGCTGGTTTCGGTTTGCTAAAAGGTCAACATACATGGGACTGCACATTAATAGCTCTGCAGTCTAGATGGCACTGGTGCATGGCTAACCTGTGTGGCACTGCCAGAAGGACAGCTGGTCATACTGTCACAGTGCAGGATGCATACCATATTACACTTGCATGTGTTCATAGGTGTGCACTACCCTTTACAAGTCTAGCCCATAGGATTACCCTGGCCTCTTGCCACCCGACTTTAGTTCTTAGTGTCTCTTTCGAGTAGAGCCACTGGAGTGATCCCCGGGGTGAATTTTCTATTTCCCATCCACTCATCAAGAGTTCTCTTGAAGACGGCCAGTGAGGTGCTCTGCTTGACATGTATGGAAAGTCTATTGCATAGCATGGGCAGTCCCTGGGTTATAAACCTGTCCCTCCAGCATGTTCTGTTGATTGTGGTAATGAGGTTGAGGTCTCTGGAGCATGTGGTGTGGAGGGGATTGGGATTTCTTTAGATGTAGCATTTGTAACACAGCTGGGTCAGACATGGCTTTGTAAGTCAAGCAGAGATCGCCTCTAAGTAGGAGATGTGAGACAGAGAATTGTTGGAGTTTTTTGAGTCTGTTCATATAGGACAAGTGTTTAAGGCCAAGGATCCGTTTTGTGAGGTACTTTTGCAGCCTCTCCAGTTGCTGCAGGTGTCTAGTGAGGTACATGCCAAATGGGGCATTGTACTCTAAGACTGGCCTAATGAGGGAAGAGTAAAGGGAGACAATGAACTCTTTTTTTCCAGAATGCAAAACCCTTAGTAATGAGATGTGCCACATAGAAGAACTTTCTGACTACAGTGGCAATGTGGTTGTCAAAAGAGAGGTTGCTGTCAACCTGTGTTCCCAGATCCCTTAGAACGCCTTCTATGTTCAGTGGACTACCATCGATGAGGTAATTCATTGGAACCAGGTTTTTCCCAAGGGGGATGATGACACATTTTTTGGCATTGAGCTTAAGGCAATGATTCTGACATCAGTCGTTGGTCTCAGTGAGGCCTTTCTGAAGGATGTCAACATCACTTGGGGAGTTAATAATAGCTCCCAATTTGCAGTCGTCTGTGAACTTTGTCAGCCAGAGTCCCTTCATGCTGGCCTGGACTTCAGAGAAGTAGATACCAAACAGAAGAGGACACAGGACCGAACCCTGTGGGACTCCACTCGTGAATGGTCGGCAGTCTGACTTGGAGTCAGCTGCTTTCACACTGTAGGTTCTATCTGTCAGCCAGTTTGCAAACCACCTAGTGATATAGGGGTTGATGCCCAGCTTAGCTAGTTTTTCCATGATTCCTGAGTGGGGAATGATATCAAAGGCCTTGGCCAGATCAAGGTAGGCTGTATGAACCACCTTGCCTTCATCCACAGCTCTGGTGACTGACTCAAAGAAGTCGACCAAGTTGAGCAAGCATGATCTACCCTTCACAAAACCAAACTGAGTAGGATCCAGAGTTTGGAGATTCCCTGTATCTTTATTAGGTCCATGATGACGGGTTCCATAGCCTTGCATACCAGACTCATCAGGCTAATGGGACGATAGTTCCCAGGATCTGTAGTTGCTCCTCCTTTGTGGAGAGGGATGACTGTAGCAGTGCGCCATTCAGTAGGGACAAAGCCTGAGGTGAGGCTGTGATTGAAACAGGGCACATATGTGAGGTGCCAGTTCACTCTGTAGTTCATGTAGAACACAACCAGGGATATTGTCAGGTCCCATACAAGCTGTGTTACTGGCCTTGGACAGTGCTGTTTTAACCTGTGCAGCAGTAATACTGGGTGCCTGGCAATCTACTGGTATTGTGATTGGTCCTTTGGGAAGGAGAGCAGTAAAGTTGGCACTGAATCTGTCGGCCAGTATATTGGCAATATCTGTTGGCTGGGTATAAGAAGGTACCATTGTGCAGTAGCTCAGAGCAAATCTGGGTATTGCCGTGGAGATTCTTTACATAACTATAGAAGGCCTTGTGGTTGTCTTTACTATCTGCTGCAATTTTGTTTTCATAGCCTAGCTTTAGAGGATTTGATGAGGGATCTCAACCTTTTGTTGAGGCTGATAAGGGAGTTTTGCCAGTCTTGGGACTTCACCTTATTCCGCATCAGTT
Source organism: Protopterus annectens (assembly GCF_019279795.1). NCBI lineage: Eukaryota > Metazoa > Chordata > Ceratodontiformes > Protopteridae > Protopterus > Protopterus annectens. The sequence continues at coordinate 1,175,279,016 of NC_056743.1, read as the reverse complement.
TCCTCCTTGTGTTGTAGAGTTTAATGGCAGGGGGTCACCAGATTGGCTTCCTTTTTTTTGAGAACAGCGCCTTGGTTCTATTGGGTATGGCGAGATCCATGCATTTGTGTACATGTTCGTACAGTGCATTGATGTATGATTTGGTGGTCATGCAACTATTCTCCATTTGCATGGGTGCCGTAAGTTAGCCACCTCTGTTTTTAGGAGCCCAAAGTTAGCTTTGGAGAAGTTTTTCATGGTGGTTACCTTTGTGTGGGGTGTGGGAGGGATGTGGATTTCAAAGGTGATTAGTTTGTGGTCAGATCTAACCATGGAGGAGTTGACTATTGGTGTAGGGCAACGGTCACCCATGTTAGTAATGACCAGGTCAAGGATGTTGCTACCTCTAGTGGGTGTAAGAACGAGCTGGTCCAGGGCATTGGAATTAATGAATTCCAGGAAGTGTTGGGCAGGTGTATTGGTACATGAGTAGTTTTCCCAGTTAATGTAGGGGTAGTTGAAGTTGCCCAGTATGAGAATATTAGGTTGAACCCTAATATTCTCCAGGGTGATTAGGAATGTGGAGTGTGAGTCTTGGGACATGGTTGGGGACCTATAGCAGGCTACAACCTCAATCGCTGTCTTACCCAATGTTAGCTGCACCTGAAGTATCTCAGATGTGTTATGTTGGGCTACCAGTCTGGAGGTTTGTGCATCCTTTATAAATATGGAAACACCACCACCTTTGGAGCTTCACTCCAAGTTCTGGGGCCAAAAGGTGTGGAATGAGTTAGAGCCTAGTAATGCAGGGATGCTTTCTGCTGCCTTGAACCAGGTCTCTGTTACAGCACAAATGTCGATATTTTCCATTTTAAGGAGTGGTTCGAGCGAGTGCATTTTGAAATTTAGACTTCTAACGTTGAGCAGCATGACCCTCACATTGCATTTGTTTGTAGCTGTTACAGTGGTTATTTGGTCTTTGGAATACCACCTAAAAAAGGCACTATAGGGGTGGCAAGAGCCTTGGCCAGTACCTGGAAGCCCAGGGGTGACAGATGCAGGCTATCTCTGGCAAAGCATCTAGGTCTGTCAATCATGTCATCCCAGGCAAACAGATATTGGATCCTCTTAGAATGACACCAGAAACTTAGCCAATTGTTGAAATCAATCATTTTCTGCTTGTCATGTAGTGGTCACAAATTGTTTTTTTATCTGGAGGGACCTCATGCATTACCAGATCAAAGAAATGAATCCCAACTGTATTGCTGCAGTTATATGCGCACACATGATCAATACTGTATGGAGGTGATTAGTGGGTCAAGCTGTAAATGGCCGTGAATAAAGTGTATGTAATCATATCTGCATGCCAATAGTATAAAAATGGTTCTTCTGACACTCTCAACAAACCAGTCCAGTTACCACTTTTAGAAACTGTAATGCAACAATCAGTAACTCAGGCAGCTACTCAAGGTCAGCATTCATCTGGCATAAACACACAAGTATAATTCTGAACTTGATTGTATCTTTATGTAATCAAGTATACCCCAGATAAAGTACACTTTTTCCAGTTATGCTGCAAAACGCACAAGCGATGTAGCCATTACCCATTTACCATAAAGTGCTCCTGTTTTAAAGACATCAACAGATACCTTTCACACCATTATCTGTATGACAATGATTTCTTATTTTGTGTTTTTTTTTTTTAGTATGCCTTTTCATCTTTTTTTTCTCAAATCTTAACCTTCCTGTACTGCTTTTCATGATTTCTGATCTCACTCACCCATGTCGGCATCTTGGTCTAGTGAAAGGTGGTCTACTGAATAGCAAAGTTAATTTATTTTAAATGTTTTCTTGACTTACTAAGAGCATAAGATTTAAACTAATGGTCTGTAGCACTCCTGAGGAGAACTCACAATGTTCTCTTACAGTCAATCCCAGATGTAATCCATTGCTGGATTGGTTCCCTAGTTGCTAAGGAAGCAGAGTGTGCAGGTCAATAGCTAAATCCATCTATGCTATAGTAAGCCAAGTCCCCTAGGTGGAAGACAGGGTTACTATATTTGAAAAAAAAAAAAATAGAACAAAGCCATACCTCTTGGTTCATCCCTTACACTGCCAACTTTAACAGGCCAACACTGTAAGGTTTTTCTTTAAATGCTACTTACCAATGAAGAAATGACAAATAATGGCCTTACTGTAACAGTTAAATACCAAAACATTCCAAATGTTAAAATTTATTTTACAGGCTTTTTATTACTTAGCTGAGTACTGCCTATACATGTAGATACAATCTGATTTTCTCACTCTGTATCAAACGGGTAGCTCATCTATTCTGTGCTTAAGTCTATTTTGCTCTATTCACTGGTCTGTATTGACTCAGGGATGCACACAGCAAGATTGAAAAACAACACAGCAGACTATAAGTAATCTTGAGGAACGAAGTTCTCTATCACTGTTTACTTGTTTTGACTATGGCCTCTAAGTGTAAGAGCTGGTGATAAAAGAGTTTTAGTTTTTGCAGGCTTCCCTTCTTATCAGCATCATGACTGGTTGAAGAAGGGTAACAACATGGGCCTTAAGCACTCATATTAATGACCTCAGGGTGAAGTTTATAAGAAATATCTGTCAGCAAGTTGGTAGCCATGCAAAATACAAGTCTGACAATTAATTTCAGATTACTGGACAGAGACTAAACTTTCAGGACAGTCCAGAAAAAAAAAATGGCTAGATGGCAACTTTAATGGCTACATAAGCAGTAGATCGTCATCATTATGAGTGACCAGTCAAGTTCACTAACACACATGATATAATGTGCAATAACAAGTACAATCGTCCCTCATGTTCTTGATGCAGCATTCTGCTGTCTTCTTGCACTATCTTAATTGGATGAATCCTGTTATCTAACAGGAGGTACTTTAGCAATAAGGTTATAGAACACAATTTTATCCTCTTCACTCTGGACTTTTCTGGCATTTCAGAGTATGTGTTGGTGTAGATGGATGTTTGTGTCAGTGGGTCAAACACCAAGGTGATACTTAACTGAGACAATGGATAAAAAAGGTGGCAACAAGAAAAGACCGTATCCTTTTATTGGCTACGAAATGCAGTAAAATATCACAAGGTTGCCATTCTCATACTTTCAGAATTTGTTAGTAAAAGAAAGACAGTAGTTTAGAAGCATTACATTTGAACATATGCTGACAAAGATGACCTACAAGTGTGCAAAGTACACTTGAGAACTATAGCTAGGTCCAACCCTACTTCACTGTTTCCTTGTCCCTTCTTTTTTCTGACCAGATGGTTTGAGAATAATCTAAGTTTGCTTCCAAACTTAGATCACGTGAATTGCAGCCAAAAATGCTGCTAATGAAATGACAGGTCTCACTGTACAATTCTACATTCCGTTTACAGTATAGGGTACAGTATATTCATCAAACTTTAACAAAGAAAATCTACAGAGCTCTTGTATGTTCCGACACATGCACTGCTGGCTCGTCTAATGCCTGAAGACATTCCTCAATATTATGAAGGTTAAAAAAAATCTGCAATCTGGTGGTTGGTGCTCCTGAAAAGCAGAAACCAATCAGATCCTTTTTCTGTATTCCACCCCACCCCTCCTCAGCACAGGAGTAAGTAAACAAACAAACAAAAGAGGTCCTCAATAAGATATATAAGCCTCCTGAAATGCAGCAGTCAGTCAGATCCTGTTTCTGCACTGTGCTTCTGACTCTCCTTCCCCAGATTTTAATTTATATATATAAAAAAAAACTTCTGACCCACATGGAGTGCTACAGTGCTCAACTTTGACTGTAAATGCACTAAAGACCTATCAGGATCAGATGGCCGATGCATCCCTAACACTATGCACCTGGAGTGGCTGCCCCCTTGGTGATGATGTGAAGTAAGTATCAGCTATGCCAGAGAGAGTAGGGCAATGCATGTGTAATACATGCCAACATAACTTTTAGTTATGTACTTACCATAACTTTAGATGTTTGGGATCCATCTCGCCTACATTCTGTACTGATGGGCTCAGAGCCGATCCTCGGCTCCGACTCGGCACGCTATGCTATAGAGCAAAGCCTCTTATCGGCTGAGCTATTCTCTATCCCAGGATGCACCACCACTAATCCCCCAGATCTTGTTTGTCCGCATTCATGCACACACACATAACTGTTTGTATAACATTGCCAGATGTTTCAAGATGAAACAATAGAATTCGGACCGTCCGATCTCTTCTGATCTCCAAGGCAGGGGAAAGGAGGGTGGGTTATTAGGAATGTAGGCGAGATGGATCCCAAACATCTAAAGTTATGGTAAGTACATAACTAAAAGACGTTATGTGATCCTATCTTGCCTACATTCTGTACTGATGGGACAGCGTCCCTAGCACCTGATTCCTGGGTGGCTCACTGGAAAACACTCCTGAGCACCGTGGAACCAAATGAAGCTCGCCCCCGAGATGCCACATCCAATTTGTAGTGGGAAATGAAAGTGTGCGGGGAAGACCACGTAGCCGCAGCACAAATGTCACTAATGGCAAGCTTAGAATGGAATGCTATTGAAGTAGCCATAGCTCTTGTAGAGTGAGCTTTGACAGAGGTTGTAAGCTCTTTATTAGAAGAGGAATAAGCTTGACTAATACAGTCCCTGATCCATTTGGCAATAGTGACCTTTGTGACGGCTTTGCCCAATTTATTATCTGAAAAGGACACAAACAATTGATCCATTTTCCTTGTTTGTTGGGTCCTGTCTAAATAAAAACGCAATTGCCTGTGAACATCCAATGTGTGGAAGATGTATTCCGCTTTGTTTGAGTACTTTGGAAAGAAAACTGGAAGTTCTAATGACTGTTGCAGGCAAAAACTGGAACAAACTTTAGGGACAAAGGATGGATTAGGCCTGAGGGATACTCTATCTTTGTGAAAAACCAGGTACGGTGGTTTTACAGATAGAGCTTGAAGCTCTGAAACCCTTCTGGCAGAAGTAATCGCGACCAGAAAGGCAGTTTTCCAAGATAGAAATTTCAAATCACATGTTGCTGCTGGTTCGAAGGGGGGGGAGGTTAAGGCACGTAATACCACATCGAGATCCCACGGAGGAGCAGGACGAGAAATCGGAGGTCGTAAAAGCGCAGCACCTTTCATGAAGGTTTTACACAATCTGTTGCTCATTAAAGGTGGGTTTATAGATTCATGAAAATTGGAAATAGCTGCCAATTGGACCTTGATGGTAGAGACTGAAGAACCTTGATTGAATAGGGAAGTTAGAAATTTCAGGACTTCCGATACAGGAATAGTGATGGGATCCAGACCCCGGAGTTGAGCCCAAATAGCAAATCTCTTCCATTTGCTAGTATACAATTTCTTAGTGTCAGACTTGTGGGCCGATGATAAGATATGTATGACTTCCAGGTCTAAGGTATGATTCCTGACTATAGTCGGACGAGGAGGAGCCAAGCTGTTAACTTCAAAGTATGAAGGGACTGGTGGAGTTGTCCCGACTGATGAAGTAATAGGTCTGGGATCTGATCCAGGAACCATGGACCGTCCAGTGCATATTTCCGAAGATAGGGGAACCATACCTGACGAGGCCAGTAAGGGGCAACTAAGATCATTTTGCTCCCCAAATGAGACGCCTTTTGGATCACTCTGGGAAGGAGGGGAACTGGAGGGAAGGCGTATAGCAAGCCGGTGGGCCAAGGATGGGCTAATGCATCCATAGGACTCTCCCCCGGAGCTGGAGTGAGAGAGAAGAACTTTCTGCACTTCGCGTTCAGCGGGGTTGCGAAGAGGTCGCAACAAGGAGTTCCCCATCTGCTGAAGATCTGAGTTGTCACTGCATCGTTCAGAGACCACTCGTGAGGAGAGAGGATAGCTCTGCTTAGTCTGTCGGCTATCACGTTGGATTTGCCAGGGATATGAGTTGCTACCAGAAAACGTCTGGTCGCCACTGCCCAGTCCCAAACTCTCATGGCCTCTCTGCAAAGAGGGTAGGATCTGGTCCCTCCCTGCTTGTTCAGATACCAGACTACTGACATGTTGTCGGAGTGAACGGCAATTACGCCCTGAGGGAGGTAATCGTGGAGGGCTTGTAGAGACAGAAGCACAGCCCTCATTTCTAAAATGTTGATATGAAGGAGACTCTCTTCTGAATGCCATTCGCCTTGGACTAACCTGCCCAGGGAATGCCCCCCCCCACCCCATCTGGGAGGCATCCGTAGTCAAAGTGGCCATAGGAGGAGGTGGAACAAAGGGTCGTCCCTGATCCAGATTGGAGGGCACCAGCCACCAGCAAAGGTCCCGTTTGCAGGTTTCCGTGATCCGTATGAGGTGACTGAGAGGGAGATCCTGAAAGGACCACTGTGTCGAAAGGAGCCACTGGAGAATTCTCATATGCAGTCTTGCTAGAGGGACTAGAAGAACAGTGGCCGACATAGAGCCCAATAGCTGCAGGACCATCCTGGCTGGAGCTTTGGATCTGAGAAGCAAGGCTCGGACTTGAGCCTGTATAGTTTGTATCCTTTCTGTAGGAAGATAGACCCGCATTCGGTTTGAGTCTATTTCTACTCTGATGAACCTTATGCGCTGAGATGGCAGCAACACAGACTTTGGCCAATTGAAGGTGATTCCAAGGGAAGTGCCTAGTGATATTGTGGCTTGTAGGTTCTGCAATAGTAGACGCCTGGAGGTGGCAGTTAGGAGGCAGTCGTCCAGATACGGAAACACCTGGAATCCTAGACTCCTCAGGTGAGCAGTCACGACCGCCAAACATTTGGTAAACACCCTGGGGGCTGTGGTGAGACCAAAGGGCAGTGCGCAGAACTGAAAATGACTGTCTCCCAGGCTGAAGCGCAAATGTCTCCTGGACGCCTGATCTACCAGGATGTGGTAATAGGCGTCCTTGAGATCTATGGAGCACATCCAAACACCTTTCTCCAGCAGTGGGAGAATGGATTGTAAGGTGACCATTCGGAACTTGGACTTTTTGACTGAACGATTTAGGATGCTGAGATCCAAAATGGGCCTCAAGTCCCCGGTCTTTTTTGGCACCAAAAAGAATCTTGAGTAAGTCCCTAATCCGATCTGGTCTGCGGGGACCGGTTGGATGACTCCTTTTTGAAGCAGCTTTGAGACTTCTAAGGCTGCAATTTCCCGTTGACTGGGTGGCGGATCCGGGATTTTCTTGGACGGAGGTGGGGAGTGAGAAAAGGGGATGGCGTAACCTCCGGCGATGATTCGAAGCACCCATCGGTCCTGAGTGATACCTTCCCAGGCTTTTAGGTGCCTCGAAAAACGACCCCCGACTGGCTCCGGAGCTGCACAGTCGGGTAATTCTTCAGGGATTGTGGAAGGCTGAAGGGCCACGAAAGGACTCGCGGTCTCCAGTGTTGTGGGGCCCTCTGCCGCCTCTGGGACGGCATCTTCCAGAAAAATTTCCCCCTCCTCTGCCTCTAGAAGGGGGATCGTCCTGCTGCGAGGGATAAGACTTCTGGGATTTACGGAACCACATTTTCCCTCCTCTTTTAGCCTTGGGATAAGGCCAAAAGGGAGTGGAAAATCGTGCCCCTATGGCAGTCAAAGTCTTACCTTCTTGCTCGCAGCGGGTCAATGTGTCCTTTACCTTGGGTCCAAACAAAGAGGACCCATCAAAGGGAGCGTCGGCAAAGGAAGACTTAAAGGCTTCCGCAAAATGACACAGGTGGAGCCAGGCTTGCCTCCGTAGAGCAACACCCGTACCCGCCGCTCTACTCGCCCCCTCGGCCGCATATGAAATGAGCCTCATGGACGAGTTTGATATCGATGACAGCGTAGCCAACTGAGAGCCAACCGTCTGGGCCAGCTGCTCAGGTAGGTTACCCAAGAGGGTATCTGAAAGCTCCTTGATCAGATCCCTCTGAAATCTAGTGAAGTGTGTTAAATAGTTCAGGGACCTTAAGGTAAAGGCCACTGAACTAAGGGTGCGCTTCCCGTACCGATCCATGCTCCCAGACTCCTTATTAGGAGGATGGACGGACGTTGAAGCCTCTGCTACATCTTGTTGGGTAGCAGATGCCACCACCAAGGCATCTACAGCCACACCTTTGGTCAAAAACTCCTTCTCTGGGGGTGCTGATAAGAACTTATTTGGGCGAGCAGGCACCGGTTCCACAGAGTCTGGATGTTCCCACGCCCTTCGACAGATCAAATCTAGGAGCTCGTCGAAGGGCAGAGACACCCAGGAGGCGGAGGGCTGAGCCCCGAAGGCCTTGAGGAACACCGACTCGTCAGCAGAAGGGGGTTTGGAATGCCAGTCGCCTCGTTGTTTGAGGGCTTCCAAGATGTCTGCAAAGGAGACATCATCTTAGGACGACTTAGGGGACCCCTCTGCATCATCAAGATCGGTGTCCGACGTGAGAGACTCATCGGGGGAGTCGACGTGCTTCCTCTTGCACAGTCTCTTCCTTGGGGGTTCCTCTGAAGAAGCTTCAGAGGGACCTCCAGGAGGGGGGGAACCCCCACTGGGGGTGACCTCAGGCCCTGGGGCTCTGCTGTCTACGGACAGGGGGACTACCAAAGACCCAGTCTCCGTATGTAGGGAAGGTGCTGGTGAGACCGTGGAGGTAGCCAAAGAAGATTTGGCCAACGCACTCCTCATGGCCCTGAAGGCCGGACCGCCAGAATCCTGGGAAGGTCCAACCCCCATGGCCACGACAGTAGACGGTACCCCCGCAGCCGACGCACTGAGAGGAAGGCTCGGAACCGAAAACATCGGTCCCAAAGCGTCTCCCCCGGGGCCAATGGAGGAGGTCCGTGTACCGAACTCCGACTCGAGAGCCGAGGTTGGAGTAAGGGTCGGGGCCGACCCGAAAACCTTCATCGGCTCCACCAGCACAGGCTCCAACGGTGCCGAGGCTGTTGGAGGAGGAACCAGAACTACAGGGTGGGCCATCGGCTCCGAAGCCGAATGGGCTGGAGCCGAAACTAATTTCTGGAATACAGGAGACTGAAACAGTCTTAGGAGCACCCTGTCGATGTCCGAATCCGACATCTTGGAAGATCGGGAGGAAACCGACCGGGTCCGAACCGACTTCTCCATCAGCTCCGAAGGACTGGGGGACCGGCTCCGAATAGACTCGACCAGTATCGGTGCCGAGGGAGATTCCAAAACAATTTCCCTCGGTGCCGAGGAGGGCTTCGGCGCCAAAGGGGAAGAGTCTGAGCCGGCAACCCTCATCGGCTCCAAAATCAGTGAAGCCGATGAAGGTGACCCGCCTCTCGAAGCCCCAGCCATCGGCTCCGAAACCAGAGGAGTCGAGACTGGAGGCATCGAGGCAGACCGTGGAGCCGATGGAGAAGCCTGCCTAGATTTCTTAGTAGTCGGTTCCGACGGGCTGGTCGGAGACGACGCTTTCTTTTTCTTAGCTGGAGAGGAAGAGGAAGATAAGGCCTCCTCGAAGGAGGGTTTGATAAGCCCTTTCAAGATTAATTTATTCTTCCTCTCTTGGAGGACCCTAGAGGAAAAAGCGTGGCACACACTGCAAGACTCCTGTAGGTGTTTGGCGCCTAAACAGTACACGCACGAGGAGTGATCATTGGTGATGGACATTTTATAATTGCACCTCATGCACTTCTTGAATCCTGAGGGTCTATGCTCTTTGGACATAATGCCTGTAAACCACTCACTATATCAGTAGAAAAAATTACTATGTATGTCACTAAAGAAAGATTTTAACAACAATAAAACTTTTTTTTTTTTTTTTAAACGAAAGGCCAAAATTAACAAGTACAATACAAGTACAACAAACAACAAACACCAAAAAGAAGGGTCAAGAACCCTCTAACTTAAACAGGTACTTGACCTCTCTAAAAATAAGAAAACTCGCTAAAGAATAGGGGAAGGCCCCTCTAACTTAAACGGAAACCTTTCCCTAATCAATCACACAAACTTTTATCAAAAACACACTGATACACAACGATAGCTGTTAAAACAGCTTTTGGGTAAAGAACAAAGAATTTCCTGACAGGAAAACTTTAAGAAAAAACAGCACTTAGCTCAGCCAAGTTTGAGACCACGTCCTAGCTTGTAAGCGGCAAACGAGATCTGGGGGATTAGTGGTGGTGCATCCTGGGATAAAGAATAGCTCAGCCAATAAGAGGCTTTGCTCTATAGCATAGCGTGCCGAGTCGGAGCCGAGGATCGGCTCCGAGCCCATCAGTACAGAATGTAGGAAAGATAGGATCACATAACATCTAGCTGGATGTTTGTAAAGAATTTTATGTCATTTGAATATCAAACTGATTTGTACAAATGCTTGTGTTAAAAATTTATCCACAGTGGGTCCTGCTGGACAGAAAGGAAATATACATGTATGTCAGACTGTACTGTAACTGATGAAATGTATATATGTTAACAGAGAATGTTGCAAAGGAAGGGGTTAAGCTCAGCCCAGCTAACCTTTAAAAAAAATAGCATGGAATTAAATGACTTGGTTTAGGCCATAAAGATTTTATCTCACAGGCCTAAATGTAGCCAGAGATGCAATATCTGGGCTGGGATCCTGCTCATATTCTCCTTAGTGGTGAACTAACTGCTACCCGGAGGTACTGTAGAATGTCTTTGGCAGGAAGGATGAAAGTGCTGAAATTGTTTTACAATCTCCAGATACTGGAATAAGCTGTAGCAAAGTCCTAGGTGTGCATTCTGACATATCTGTGCTAGATCCTGGTTTAGCTTCTAGTCAGGGGGGTAGTGTGGGAACCACAGAATCAGGTGTCCAGATGTGATGTCATTCTGTAGCCAGCACTGACTTTGTATTTAGATACCAGTGACAAATGTGACAGGGACACTCAGCACTCTGTTTTGGAACTGACAAGACCACTCACCCGCTTCACCTTGCTTTAGTAAGTAACTAGGGAACAGTAATTCTTCAGTCAGTTTAGAAAATATAGTGAGATTAGCTAAAAGTACTGCTTTTTTCTGTAACTGTCTGAGTCTTTCCATGTGCACTGTTTTTTATATTTCCTGCAAATTGAAACTCTGGTGTTTATTATAAATAGATATACAGTACTTTCATGTTTCCATTTTCTTATTCATTATTAAATAGATCTATACCTTTCATTGTGGCTGGTCTTTTAGAAAATATTTTAACCCTTGAGAGTAACTGCATTTATTTGGCGGCACTGTGGCTTAATGCTCCTGAAAGTATTGCAGATTGGTTAACACTACCATGTGTATAAGTATTAATTTTACTAAGAGTAATTGGGTACTCTGGTAAGAGCCTTAAATAGCTGGCTGGTATCAGTGAATCTACCTTAGAGTCTGGGTGAAGGTGGCATAGCTGGTAAATCTGTACCAGCCTTTCCCAGGTGTGTGTGAATCAAATCTCAAAGAGTGTGTGCGTGAGTGTCCCAGCTACTTGGAAAAGGGACACAGGGCACTGATTTCTGTTGAGAGAGAAAGCTGGTGTCTTACTTGGGGCCTGGACAGGAAGTCCAGGCCAGGGAGGAAGTGTGCTCTCTGTGTGATATTAATGGAAACTGTACTTGGTGCAGAGAGCTGCATCTGAAAATAGTTTGTGTATCTATTTTTGTTCTAAGTGAATGTTCCCCACCGATGTCAGTGGTGAGGATTGAGGCTTTTTGATTGTTGGCCTATAGGAGGAACGCCAAACCCTTCACCACTCTGTAGTTACACTACTGTGGTCTAACATGATCTCTATTAACTGCAACACAATACACTACTGATGACTGTCCTTGTGATGAAAATATTTGGAGCATGATCCCCAAATGATTAGCTTAAGTGGGATTATATGTGGACAAATGACCACATTATAACTCTGAAAGTACTTGATTTATCCTGCACTGTTATTTTTAAAAATAATTAAAACAATATTTTTAACCTTCAAAGTGGTCTATACATTGCATATGCACTATGCATATATGAAAAGTTGTGTTGTAAAGCCTTGTGCACCCTGTTACTTCTAATTTGCTTTCTTAATAAAAAAAACACTTGATAAACATTTTTAAAGGCACATCCAAGATAAATCTGCACAATGATGTCAGGGCAGGGTTAGCATCAGTGTATATCCAGAGATACAGGCTACATATGCATGGAGGTGGGTCCACTAAAGGCTGTGGATGAAGCTCCACACTAACCATATCCTGACATCTCTAGTCATAAACATAAAAAGATGTCAGGGTGGAAAAAATATAATCTTATAAACAATCTATTAAAGAATCAGGATTTTTTTAAGTAAATGTCGGGGGGGGGGGATAAATGTATCAAGGCACAGTACTCAATGCATGTTGTGGTGCAAAACAAGCATTACTTCCACTAGCAAAACCCTATGTAGGATGGTGTATCACTCATCTTTAGCTTTTGTTTATTATATGAGTATTGCTTTAAAAATTAACATTACTTTTAAGCTTCACACAGCTACTGAAAACTTGAAAACAAAGCTTTATCAAGACTCTTAATGCGGAGTTTACAATCTTGTAAAATTAGAAGTTATATACCTACCATAACGTTCCATGTTAGTTGTCTTCTCTCGCCTTCTTTCTTGCTGGATGGGTTCGGAGCCAATCCTCGGCTCCGACTCGGCACTTGCTAAGCTCGTGAGTCACTTTTACCAGCTCGAGGCAGCCCCATATCCCATGATGCAAGGCGGTAATTACCCAGATCTCGTTTGGTATCTAGAGGAAAAACTGCCTATAAAAACTTTCCACTAAGGAAAGAGAAACACTAACCTAAAAAGGCTGTAATGGAAACCAGGTAATTAAGGACAAGAACTATCTGGTGTCCAAGGAAGAAGAATCTTCCAGAGAAAAGGAGAGATCAAGGTCTGTCCAGGCTAGGGGGACAGGAGGGAGGGACGCAAGAAAGAAGGTGAGAGAAGACAACTAACATGGAACGTTATGGTAGGTACATAACTTCTAAATGTTAAGTTGTCAATCTCGCCTTCATTCTTGCTGGATGGGACCGTGTCCCTAGCACCTCTATCCTGGGTGGCTCAATGGAACAGACTCTTGAGAACAGTGGAACTAAAGCTTGCCCTGTCCCTGGAGGCCAAATCCAATTTGTAATGAGAAACGAAGGTATGAGGAGTGGCCCAAGTGGCTGCTGCACAAATAGTATCTAAGGGTAGTCTAGCCTGAAAGGCTGTAGAAGTGGCTAGACCTCTTGTGGAATGAACTTTAGGTTTTGAGTTCAGCTGTTTGCCCCTAAGCTGATAAATGTCAGAAATGGTGGAAGATAGCCATCTAGATAAGGTCACTTTAGAAACAGGGAGACCTTTTCTATTTTCAGCATAAGACAGGAAGAGCTGATCGGACTTCCTAAATTGCTTTGTCCTGTCCAAGTAATATCTAAGTTGGCGATGAACATCTAAGTAATGCAATTTTTGTTCCGCCTTGTTAGAATAATTTGGAAAAAATACAGGGAGATCAATGGATTGGTTTAAATTTGTCTTAGAAGCAACCTTGGGCAAAAAGGATGGGTTGGTTCTCAAGGATACTCTATCTTTGTGGAAGACCAAATAAGGGGGGCGAACACAGAGGGCATGAAGTTCAGACACTCTTCTAGCCGAGGTAATAGCGACTAGAAAAAGTGTTTTCCAAGAAAGAAACTTTAATGAACATGAAGCAGCCGGTTCGAAAGGGGGAAGTATCAAGGATGTCAGCACTAAATTTAAGTCCCACTGTGGTGGAGGATCTCTAACAGGGGGTTTAAGAAGGAACACTCCTTTGAGAAAAGCTTTACAAAGTTTGTGGGACATAATGTTGTGGTCTGCAAAGCCGACATGGAAGTTCGAGATTGCAGCCAACTGAACTTTGACTGTGGAAGACGAAGAACCTGAGTGAAAAATTTCCGCAAGGAAATCCAAGACCGACTGAATAGGGGCAGTAAAGGGGTCTATGTTCTTAGATACTGCCCAAAAGGAGAAGCGTTTCCACTTGCTAGAATAAATCCTCCTGGTAGAGGACTTAAGAGAAGCTACTATGATATCTCTAACGGGATTAGAGATCATAGGAAGCCTGGCTAAGGAAGGAAGTGGAGCAACCAAGCTGTGAGGTTGAGGGAAGGAACGGACCGGTGCAGTTGACCCGACCGGTGGGTCAGAAGATCTGGAACTGGGTCCAGATGCCAAGGCCGCACCAAAAGATGGCGATGAAGGAACGGGAACCAAATTTGTCGAGGCCAGTAAGGGGCAATGAGAATCATTTTGGCTCTCAAGACGGTAGCTTTCTGGAGTACTTGTGGTATCAAAGAAAAGGGAGGAAAGGCATAAAGAAGTCCCCGGGGCCAATCTTGGGTAAGAGCGTCTCTGGGGGGATGGCCCGGAAGTGGGAAGAGAGAGAAGAAGTCTGGGCATTTGCTGTTTTGGGGTGTAGCAAAAAGATCGCAGCATGGGCGGCCCCACTTCTGAAAAATCTTTTCCACAATGGATTGCTTGAGAGACCACTTGTGAGGCATGAGAATAGCTCTGCTCAATCTGTCCGCTATTATGTTGGTTTTCCCGGGGATATGCGTTGCTACCAGAAACCGATGAGAGGAGATCGCCCATTGCCAAAGTCTGAGAGCTTCTCGACACAAGGGATAGGACTTGGTTCCACCCTGCTTGTTGGTGTACCACACGACGGACATGTTGTCCGTGTGAACTGCAATAGTCCCTAAAGGGAGAAAGTCGTTGAGGGCTTGCAACGTTAAAAGCACTGCTCTCATCTCTAGGACATTTAAGTGCAGGTGGTATTCGAACGGTTGCCACGTGCCATGAACCATCCTGCCCTGATAATGCCCCACCCCACCCGATCAGGGAGGCATCCGAAGTGACCGTGGCTACCGGGGCCGGGGGGAACAAATGGTCTGCCCTGATGAACTAGAGGAGAGGAGATCCACCAGGATAGATGGTTCTTGCAGGTTTGTGTCACCAGAATTTTGTGACGCATGGGAAGCTGCTGGAAGGACCATTGGGTGAACAACATCCATTGTAGGAGACGCATGTAAAAGCGGGCCAGAGGAAGAAGTGTTATGGCAGCTGCCATGAGGCCCAACACTTTCAGGACCAACCTGGCTTGTGCCCTTTTGCTGGATAGGATGATCCGAACGTGGTTTTGGATATCTAGGATTCTCTGACTTGTTAGGTTTGCTGACATCCGAGTAGTGTCTAGATTTGCGCCTATAAAGGTAATAGATTGGCAGGGCGACAAGGAAGACTTTTCGAAGTTGACTGAAATTCCTAAGTGGCCGCAGAGACGTAGAGTGTAATCCCTGGCTTGGAGAAGTTGATGCCTGGTGGTGGCTGAGAGGAGCCAGTCGTCGAGATACGGAAACACCTGGAATCCTAGACGTCTCAGGTGAGCCGTGACCACTGCCATGCATTTGGTGAACACTCTGGGGGCTGTAGTGAGGCCAAAGGGCAGGGCTCTGAATTGAAAATGACTGGTCCCCAGCCGAAAGCGGAGAAAACTTCTGGAGCGTCTGTGAATCTTTATATGATAGTATGCATC
Organism: Protopterus annectens; assembly: GCF_019279795.1. NCBI lineage: Eukaryota > Metazoa > Chordata > Ceratodontiformes > Protopteridae > Protopterus > Protopterus annectens. Next base: position 1,175,263,549 of record NC_056743.1, on the reverse strand, counting down.
CTGAAGGTCTATGGAGCACATCCAGTTGTCTTTGCCCAGAAAGGGCAAAATCGATTGAAGTGTGACCATCCGAAATCTTGTCTTTTTGACAGACTTGTTGAGCCTGCTGAGGTCTAATATTGGTCTCCAGTCACCCGTCTTTTTGGGGACCAAAAAGAACCTTGAGTAGATTCCGGATTCTAAATGATCTTTTAGTACTGGCTGGATGGCCCTTTTCTTTAGAAGCTTTGACACCTCTAATTGTGCAATTTCCCTTAGACCGGGTGGTACGTCTGGAAGGGAACCTCTTTGAGGGAAGGGGCTTTCCTCGAAAGGAATCTTGTAACCCTCGGATATGATCGACTGTACCCATTTGTCTTGAGAGAGGGAAAGCCAGGCTTCTGGGTACAGCGACAATCTTCCCCCGACTGCCTCCAAGGGTGGGCAGTCGGGCAACACCTCAGGGATGCTGGAAGGGCTTGTCAGAGAGAGGCTCTCTGGAGCCCTGGTTCTGCGGACCCCCTCTGCCCCTATGGCGGCGTCTGTTATTATTATTACCCCCTCTGTCTCTGGGGGTAAACTGACCACGTGCATCAGGCGTGACTCCTTGTGATTTCCGGAACCACATTTTCCCTCCCTTCTGACCTTTGGGGTAAGGTCTAGAAGGAGTGGAGAAACGGACTCCTACGGCAGAAAAAGTCTTGCCGTCCTGCTCGCACCTGGTTAAAGTGTCCTTCACCTGAGGGCCAAACAACGTTGTCCCATCAAAGGGAGAGTTTGTGAAGTACGCCTTAAAGGGGTCTGCAAAATTACAGAGCCGCATCCAGGACTGACGTCTGTGGGCCACTCCTGTGCCTGCAGCTCTACTCGCCCAATCGGCTGCATAAGAAATGAGCCGCATGGAGGAGTTGGTTATGGAATTTAGGATTCCCAGCTGAGAGGCGATCTTTTCTTGAGCCCCTGCTGCTGACGGATCCTGTACTACTTCACCTTGCTCTTTGAGGATGTCTCTCTGAAGTCTGGTGAAGTGACACAAATAATTCAGCGAATGCATAGCAAAGGTCGCTGAAGAGAACATCCGCTTGCCATACCTGTCCATGGTCCTAGACTCCTTGTTAGGAGGATGGACTGGCACGGAAGGATCTGCAAGTTCCTTCTTGGTGGCGGCCGCCACCACCATGGCATCAACCCAGACACCCTTAGAAAGAAACTGCTTTTCAGCGGGGGCCGTGATAAACTTTGAAGGTCTCCTGGGGACTGGTTCCACCGAATCAGGAGATGCCCACGCCTTTCGAGCTATGACTTCCATAAGGGGGTCGAAAGGCGGAGACACCCAGGAGGTGGAGGGTCGAGATCCAAAAGCCTCCAGGTATACCGATTCATCCTCGGAGGGATTAATGGAGGGCCAGTTCCCCCTCTGTTTGAGGAGTTCAAGGATGTCTGAAAAGGAGACATCCTCAGAGGGAGATCTTGGGGACCCCTCCGACTCATCTAAATCGGTATCTGATGTTGTAGACTCAGGGGAGTCTAAATGCTTCCTCTTGCAGGTCCTCTTACGCGGGGGTTCACCTGAAGGATCAGGAGAAACCTCGGAAGAGGAAGTCCTTCCCAATGGGGAAACCTGGGGCGATGGATCTCTGGGTCCGGGAGCAAGAGAGAGGGAAGAGGCATCTACAGGCACCATAGAGGGAGGAGCTAAAGGAACAGACTGCTGGCTAAGCTCTGGGGCTAGCACACTCCTCATCACCTCGAAGGCTCCCCTCCCAGGGAGGGCCGAGAGATCCCGCTCCGAAGAAACAGGGATCCCCGGTCCCACCGAAAGGGAAGGCTCTGAAGCAGATGTCGGGGCCGAGCTCACCAAGGCCGAAGCTCCGAGAGGGAGAACGGGGTCGGACAAAGGTCCGATGCCACTCGCCCCCTCGGAACCGACCAGGGAAGCCCGACGCCCGGATCCCTCCAAGGAAGGTCTCAAGGAGGAGATAGGAGTCGAAGACGACGGAGCCGAAAGGTGTGGTATCGGCTCTGAAGCAGCAACAGTCACGGTACCAATAATCTCCGGCTCCGAACTCTGTAAGAGAGTCGAAAGAGGAATCTCAGGGGGTGTAGAATAGCTGAAGTCTGATGAGACGGGCTATGGAGCATCTGGGCTAGTGCCTGTGATTTTAATAGCCTACTCACCACTCTCTCTAAGTCGTGGTCTGAGAGCCTGGACGACCTCGATGATTGGCTCCGCTCCAAAAGCAAGGGAGAGGCTGGAGCCGAGTGTATAGACTCCAAAGAAGGAGAGATCTAGACCTCTTCTTGGATGGAGCCATCGGAGCTGAAGAACGTTCGGCTCCAGGCGGAGCCGACAACTTGTCGGCTCCGAGAGGAGACAAAGATATCTCGTCTCCAGCCGGAGCCGAGACATGCTTCGACGCAAGGGTGTCGGCTCCAGACGGAGCTGACACAGGTGCCGAAGCCAGGGTATCGGAGCCAACCGGCACCGGTACAGAAACTTCCAACAAGGAAGGATCGGCTCCGGCGGAGTCGGAACCAAGACCATAGACTTGGACACCGACGCCTGGGTCTTGGAAGGTTTGGAGGGCTTCCCGGAGCCGACCTTAGCCGGGGAGCTCTCTGTTTTAAGAAGACCCCTGAGGATCAACTTATTTCTATGTTCCTGCAGGACTCTCTGGCTGAAAGAATGACATATAGCACAGGAGTCCTGCAGGTGTAGGGGTCCCAGGCAATAAATACAAGAAGTGTGACCGTCTGTCAGAGACATCTTCTGACAGCACGAGTCACACTTCTTGAAACCTGAGACCCTAGTATCTTTGGACATATCTCAGTCCTAAAACACTCACACACACCAATCAGTCCAAACAAGACACTAACAAATAAAAATTATAAATAACTAATAATAATAATTAGTTATTACTATAAGAGTGACACAACACACACACACCTGAGGGAAATCCTGACAGGAACTGTGAGGGTGGGAAAGGCCTAAGGCCCGAATACACTAAAACTAAGTGAACTAAGGGGAAATGGGTATGGAGCTAAGTGAATAAAGTACACTGAAGGGTATAAAGACTATAAATTAGGATTTGAGACACCTAAAACCTTACAAATAGCAAGAAAAATATCACTTACCAGGAGCTGGTAAAAAGACTGACCTCATCAGCGAAGCGGCAAACGAGATCTGGGTAATTACCACCTTGCATCATGGGATATGGGGCTGCCTCGAGCTGGTAAAAGTGACTCTCGAGCTTAGCAAGTGCCGAGTCGGAGCCGAGGATCGGCTCCGAACCCATCCAGCAAGAATGAAGGCGAGATTGACATCTTAACATCAATGCTTTTATTTTCTCAGTATTTGTTGCACATCAATAAAACAAGGACATTTGGTACACTTTCTTATTTTTACTCTATTTTCTCACGAGTCACCATTCAACCATTTAGCTCTCCCTCTGACTACTATAAAGACATATTTGTTCCTGTAGGGTGACCGCTTTTTGCTCAATTTGTTCCCAAGAGTCAGGAGTCAAGCATACAGTGTGATGGCATCATCTGCACTAAAAATCCTTTTTTTTTTTTCATGTACGCCTTATTTTCCCTGAATGTGCTTTCAGCTCCAGAAGGGAAAATGTGCAATGGATTGCTTCAAGGTATGCCTATGTCTCTGTGTGTGATGCACTCAAAGGCTCTAGCCCATCACTACACCACCTTCGCTGTGATCCTTGGCCTCCACCAATGATTCTAACGAGGAAAGTGTGCCTGAACATGGTCACCCAGCCATCTTCCGAACAGAAGCAAGAAGGCAAAGCCTAATTATTCCTTCCCCCATGTTAGCTTTTCTTGTGCTTGGGCAGGGCTATCAGTTACCTCAGGTCACCAGGGTCATAGTCAGGGTTTATACCTCAAAGCTAGTGTAACAGGCTTGAAAATGCTGTAGACTTTCTGATAAGATACTGTACTGCCACACCTTAGCACAATTTTCACTTTTATACAGTGCATTTACTTGAAAATTAAATTAAAAGATGTTTAAATACATTCTTTGGTTTTGTTTAGTGGTTCATTATCATACAGTGTGTGAGATAAACTGGGTATGTACATATCAATGCCTCTCACACAAGTGTATTCATAGGTGCTGCTTAAATCACATTTTAAAATCATGCCACAAAATTTTTATGTTGTGGTGAAAATGGTTTTCAGAATGATTGTTTTCACTTCCTCTTCTGATACTGTGCTGTAGGGTGAAAATCACTGTTTATTTCTAACTAATTACCACATGGCTTGTAAACTTGCTACGGGGTTTATAATGCTGCAAAGCTTGTACTGTTACACTATCAGAGTGACTGTACAAGCTGCAGTATTATCTGTTCTTTCCAATAAATGTTATAGTTTCCCCAAAAGAAAGTGTGCCAGTTAATGTGTCAGAGTTTTCCATAGTGTAAAATCTCCAATCTCCATTGCTAATTCCCTCTAAGGGACTCCACTTACCATTTTGTGTACTGCTTGCTTATTTTGTGCACAGTTCACAAGCACTGTGCTGCTGGCAATCATTACTGCATGGTGTTTGGATTCTGACAAGTTCCACGTACATTTCTACTGGGCAGAAAAATACTTAGCATGTATACTATTTTCTGAATATCACTACAAATACAAAATAACCTCTTAGAATATACCCAATAACATGCATTATAAAATATAAACAATAAAGTTTAAGCCATATGACTCTTTTACAAGTAACTTTTGGCATCTATGCATAAGAAAACACATTTATTGTGTGTTCTGTAGTCCTAGTACAAAGGACTGCCACTTTGAAAATTCTATGTGATTTGAAAGTTTCATACTGCTGTAACCTATAACACAATCTCTAACCAAAAAGAAAACATCTGAGCAAACACTTAATTAAACCAAAAAGAGAACCAAAACAGGATGTACAGACCTGGACTAACCTAGCAAGCAGCCATGTGTACAGTTTCACAATCTGTGGTTAAGTCTACACCCACACTTCTAGGTGCAGCTGTTTGGTATTTTGGTTTAGGCAGTTTGAGAATGAATCTCCCACTGTCTTGATGACAGAAGGATATCATTTATTTGACATTGATTTTTCAGTACCTTGTATATGCTTCTTTGCATGTTCTAACAGACAAAGCCTAAACTGTGCTCCCCTTATTACCTTAAAGTCTGTACCAGATGTAGGAAATTTAAATTAAGAGAAAGAGGGTCACATAAAACCAGCTTATTATCCCACTATCACAATTAGATGGTAATAGCTAATAATAAAATCAATACTGAGAAGAGTAGACTGGGAAACAGGAAGAATGCAGTATTATTGTACTAGTTCAAGCGCATCAATGGTCTATTTTTGGTGAAATTTTTATTACAAAATGCTTTTAAATCAAATAACTATTACCTGAGAAAATCAATACCTTTAAATAATCTATTTAAGTATCCAAATTATTTTATAACAAAGCTGTAGAAAAACTTTTGGCTTGTATTTAATAAGAGGAAAAAATGGAGATGCCGGGGATTGAACCCGGGGCCTCATACATGCGAAGCATGCGCTCTACCTCTGAGCTACATCCCCTTTATTACTGCTCAACTAAGACAATTTTCTGAGGGTAATGAATGATATCATGGCAATGTCAATAATAATACATTTACATTTTCTTCTTTGCATTCTAATAAAAACTCTTTGTCTTTTCTACTACTATTTGTAACTATGCACCCAGTTAGACTGTCAAACACAAGAAAGAATTGCAATAGTTAAAAATTCTTGTCACTTTTACATACACTGAAGAGTAAAACAGCATCCATGTGGTTCCATGGTGTAATGGTTAGCACTCTGGACTCTGAATCCAGCGATCCGAGTTCAAATCTCGGTGGAACCTAAACATTTTTTTTCTTGATAGTCAAGGTCCTCCAAACAACTTCTAAGCAGCAGATAGAATGCTCCACAAAACAACAGTACAATAAGCACAGAAAATATACTCTTTCACCTTATCTTAGTTAAAGAGGTTTATTTAAATTATTCATTTCCTACATAAATGAAACTTTACATGTATTCCAATACAATTGCATACAATATATAAGAAATGAAAATGCACATTAGCAAAGATATTTTAGCACTATAAAAAGATATGTAAAACATTTGCTTACAGCACCATTCTGAAAACAATGACATATCAAACTCAGACATTCTATTGGTGGCAATAGGCTTGGAACATGTGCACTTAAATCTTAATAACGTGATCTGCCTACATCTTGGACTTAACGTGATAAAGCAAAACAGCCCCACAATGTAGCTTGAAGAATATTAGTTAGGCTTGTAGAGGTATAGGAACATTAGTATGGGCTTTTATAGGCTTAAGCGAGTTATTCTACCTCTGTTAAAACTGATGGACCAAGCTATTTTGTAAAGATACAATCTTTACGCAAACATGAAAACCACACCATAGCTCTTTAAAACTTGCACGTTTAGGCACATAAGGAAGGCTAAGTCTTGATTTTGCACTTTAAACTATTTGTAGAAGAATTATAAAACAGCAGACTTTTGTGTATCTGTAAAATAATTAGGCCGTATACTTCTGATGGAGAATACCTGTTTGTGTAATTTCCTAACAACCTGAAGCAGGTCTGAATAGTATTTGCATGCATCATTGAATAACTACATGCTATCACTGCTAACATGGGAGTTCATAAGCAGTTTATTTATTTATTTATTTCCAGTTTGATTACCGGGGAAGTCCACTGGGTCAAAGTGACCCGTTTCCAGTGGAGGCCATGGGGAGAAACGTTCCAAGATACATAATACCGATTAGATACAAAAATACAAGGATGTTAGTCTTACATGATATGGAAACAGTTACAAGTAAGTACCTTGAAAATATGCATAATCAGCAGAAAAGCACTGAGTGTGGACTTTATTGTTTATACATTTTCTTTAGTGTGCACACTCAGATATTGGGTGAGAAGATGTTTTATACACATACTTTTAAGTAAAATGAGGACACACTACACATGCACAATTTCAGAATAGAAATTAGTAATGGAAAGCTGTATACAACATTTACATTGTTGAATCATATGAAATAAGTAGCTAATAGAAATGTGAGGGCTTAGGAAATGATCGTGGGAGCATAGCTGAAGGAGAGTTATTGAGGGCTTAGGAACCTGAGAGGGAAAACCCCCAGGGGAATGTACTTAAGAAGATTAGATTGGATGGTGGCAGTTGCATTTCCATTTTGTGGCCAGGTGTTTGATAAGTTGAGTCTTGAAGTTTTCTACAGTTTCACTGTACTGATAATCTGTCACAACATAAACTCTTAGCTCCGTTTCAAAGTATTAAATTTATCCTACAGCAACATAATATTACAGGAAAAGATTCACCAAAAGCATTAATGACTGTAGCTTCATTAAACCCACTACAAAAGGCATTAACACTGAAAACCAAATGAATGCAAAATGCATTAAATGAAAAGGGACATAATGTAACCCATAAATATCAATAAACACTACAATATGCTCTCATGAAGAACGATGACTGTTAATTGTAACTCCAGCTCTAAATCTAAGGCCTGTGACTTCTCAAATACTGCAGAAAGGCATTCGGTCACCTGACCCATTTCAATAACAGTGTGTCTATATGTTGCACATATAGTACTAAATAACACTATCTTTGCTTAAATGTTGCACATCTAGTTCTAAATACTAAACTAATAATTTAATCAAAAGCACAGCACTATATTTTTTTATACAAGAATACTGCACATATCTATGCCTTCTGTGTGGAGTCTGCATGTCCTCCCCATGGTTGGGTGGACGTTCAAAAGACATTCGTAAATGGCCGTGCCTTCGTTGAAGGTTGAACGTCGAGCTGGCACCTCGACATTCGTGAAAATCTACTGCCAATCATTAGCGGACTGGAGTTCTGCTGTGGCGACCCCTAAACGGGAAAAGCCGAAAGACACCAACAACAACTGCACATATCTGTGGTTAGGTTTACAATGAAGTGCTACCACCATGCAGGATGAATGGCTAGCATTTCTGCAATTACGTTTCATCCTATGAATTTTGGAAGTCACATTTCTGGCTTTTGAAAAATATTCTGATTCTGTACACAGATTTAATTTTCTTATTTACATTATATTTCAATAATCTCCATTTTTGTGGAAGACCAGAAAGAAAAGCTATGACAAAACACAATTATTGCTAACTGATACAGAACACAACTGGGCACAAACATATAGGTGCCATAAACAGTGAGATTAAAGTTATAAACTGTGGCAAAATACTAATAATTAATACTAAACAACAAAAATGTAGAACAATAAAGTTATATGTAACATTACTAGTAAAATATTCAACAGAAAAAGTACTGTGCAAAAACGAAAAAGAGTAAAGCAGAGATGAAAGTGACTGCTAGACAGATGACAGCATAACAAAGCTGACAGCTGCATAAATGCAAAGTAAGCAGAGATCACATTTATATTCAGAAGTTGAGCACGTTGGTATATATGCAAGACATATTGTCAGCCAAGGAATATTTACAATTTTTAGGATGATTTATTTAAATCCTGCTTGAGGAACTTGATTTAAATAAATAATTTAATATTTATTTATAATTTTATCATGCTTACTGTCTGATCTGTTTAAAAATAAAAAATATTATCTTTATTTTATTACACAAAATTGTTGGGTTCTTAAGCATTTCAGTAACATAAAAACAAACAAAAAATGCTGTAGAAACAGCATACATTTTTTTTATAACAACAGTTTATTAATACCAGAGGGCAGAGATGGAGTAGTCTGTTAAGGAACGGCTTGTCCACAAAGTGCAGGAATAGAATTCTGCCTGTCAAAAGGACATAATGTACAGAAAGACATGCTCCATGGCTGTGGAACAGCTGAAAATGATGACCAGATCATACAGTTCCCCAAGGTACATTAAGGCCACCTGGTGTCTAACAGAAGGCCAATACCATGCAATGCTCTTCCCACACTAAAAATATGTCCCACTTAGAGGCATGAGTCTTCTAAGTAGATGGTTCTTGGCCACCTTAATCACCTTAGAAATATGTCCAACAAGTCTGCTGGAATAAATCTACACCAGTATCCGGGTCATTGGGTGGAGCTGGTCGATCTTAAAGTAAGGCACATCCCTGGCTATAGCAGGTGTTTCATACATCATTAGGTCCCCTTAGCGCCCAAAACCACACTTTTAAGGTTAAAAAGGGTGAGACAAGAATGAGTACTGTATTTTCTTCCTTGACCTTTGTGAACAGGTATGGAATCAGCAGGAAGGCTAGGAAGGTATACAGAGACTTTCCAAGCCATAAGAAAGAAGGTATACAATACTACCTCCTCCAAACGTTGGTGAGTCAAGAAGAAAAGGAGAGGGTTCACATTGTTTCAGGTGACAAAATAGGTCAATTTCCAGACTGCCCCAATTCTAGAAGATACTGATCAGGTAAAGTTTCTGAATCCAGAGCTCCATTAGGGAGCTGGAGGCCTAGCTCAAAGCAGCCACCAACTTGTTTACTTCCCTGAAAATATGAGTTGTTAAACATTGCTCTGAGCTCCAAACGGCTGACAAGAGTCCAGTCAAAGGGATCACAACCTTTGCATCACATGGGAGCCCAGGTGAGCTCTTCAGCCTACAAAAGAAACACTTGTCATTATAATCTGTGACAGACTCAGCTACAGAAAAAAAGAATATCTGCAATTTTAAGGGCTGGCAACAAGTGTTGGACATCTTGAGTAGGTCTGTCAATGCAGAGACGTTCTGAACCTAATATGAGTGGAGACACTGCAAACCTTGCATTCTCAGGTTCACAAACAGAACTATAAACATCATGAAAGCAATCAAGTCAGAAATACAGAACTACTCAAGCACTGACACTGCTGCATACTCGCACAGGCTGCCAAAGATTATGACCTCCTGGGAATTCTACAAGTAGAAGACCAAGTGAAACTGTAGAGTGCCCAACCTACCCTCAAAGAACTTACTTGAAGCTGGTACCTGGCAGGACTTCTTCCAATTTAGGGTGACTCCCAAGTCTAGATTCATGTCAGTGTCGAAGTAGGGTTGCCTTCAAGAAGTCCTTGGGTGAAATTACTAGGAGGCAGTTGTTCAGATACAGGAAGAGTATTTATTCACACTCTACAGTTTTATAAACATGTAAAAATGTATTCAGTAAAGCTTCATCAAAATATTATGCCTACTCTGAGCCAAACTATTTTCTGGTTCAATTTCAGTTAACTTACAAATCAGGGCAGGCATTTCACTGATTACTTCTGTAGCGTACTCTCCAGTAAGCTTTTCTTTCTTTTTTCAACCTGCTCCATTCGCCCTCGCTGCGCTCGGACTCACTCTGCTCCCCTACCCTACCCCCATTCCCCCACTTTCCTTAGGTTTATAGCTAACCTAACCACACCCTTTCTCCCCTCAACCAACCACACACATCCTTCCACAGTCACCTTCCCTAACTCCCAAAACCTACCCCACCCCAATACACCCTCCCACCATGTCTCAGTTCTATTCTCTTCTAACCAGTGCTGTCCTAGTCCACCTTCTCTACTGCATGCATAACTCCACCTCCCTCCACTCAAACAGAATCATCTCCACTCACCTACTCTCCCTCTGTCCTCCACCTACCAACACACCAATACCTATGCTGACATCAGCTCACATCTCTACAACACAATAACCACTCTCCTCTTACCTTTCAAACACATAGGTTCATAGGTAGGTACTAGGCTAGTAGCCCTAGGGCCTAATACAAGCCTAGCCAAAAAGGTACCCTGCCTTTCCCACCCAAGAAAATTATTTTCCTGTGCCCCTGTCAAGCAGAACCACAGAAGTGATCCCCGGGGTGAATTTCTTATTACCCATCCAATCATCAAGATTTTTCTTGAAGAGTGCTAATGAGGAGCTCTGTTTGACATATATAGGCAGTCTGTTCCATAGTATGGGAAGTCTCTGGGACAGGCATCTATCCCTCCAGCATGTTCAGTTTATTGTGGTGACAAGGTTTAGGTCCCTAGAGCATGTAGCTCGGAAGGATTGGGATTGCTTTAAATGGAGCATATCCAACAGCTCTGGGTTTGACATTGCTTTGTATGTTAGGCAGAGATCGCCTCTTGAGTAGGCGATATGTGACGGAGTAAAGCTGGATTTTTTTGAGTCGGTCTGCGTAGGGCATCTGTTTGAGGCCAGTAATCCACTTTGTTGAGTATTTCTGTGGCCTTTCCAGTTGTTGTAGATGTCTTGTGAGGTACATACCAAAAGGGGTGTTGTACTCTATAATGGGTCTACTGAGTGATGAGTAGAGGGGAACAATGACCTATTTTTTTCTGGATGAGAAACCTTTTGTGATGAGGTGTGCCATGTAGAAGGATTTCCTGACCACTGTGGCGATGTGATTATCAAAGGAGAGACTACTGTCCACCTGTGTCCCAAGGTCTCATCACACTTTCGGCGTTAAGTAGACTACCGCCTATGTGGTAGTTCATTGGTACAGAGTTTTTACCAAAGAGGATGACAATGCACTTTTTGGCATTGAGCTTGAGACCATGGCTTTGACACCAGGCATCTGTCTCAGGGAGCCCCTTTTGTAGGATGCCCACATCGTTAGGAGTTTTGATTACGGCTCCTAGTTTGCAGTCATCTGCGAATTTAGTTAGCCAAAGACCTTCTGTGTTAGCCTGTACTTCAGAGAAGTAGATACCAAACAGGAGAGGACCCAGGACTGAACACCCTGTGGTACTCCACTTGTCACTGGTCTATAGTCTGATTTGGAGTCTGCTACTTTCACAGTGTGGGGTCTGTCAGTAAGCCAGTTGGCAACCCATCTTGTGACAAAGGGATTTATACCTAGTTTAGTGAGTTTATCTATAATTCCAGAGTGGGGGATGGTGTTGAAAGCCTTGGCGAGATCTAGATAGGCTGTGTGAAACACCTTACCCTCATCTATGGCTTTGGTGACTGCTTCAAAGAAGTCTATCAGGTTTAGGAGACATGATCTGCCTTTTACAAACCTGAACTTTGTGAGGTCCAGAGTTTGGAGATCTCCAGTGTTTTTGTTTATGAGTTCCATGATGATACGTTCCATGGCCTTGCAGACCAGGCAGTACACACTCACATACACACTCACTTTTCTAATCCTTCAGCTCTGAGATATGTACAACTGACCAATAAGCGTAGATAACCCCTGCTTCACTGTATACCACAAATTAAACTCCGAGCTGACATCCACCCAACCCAGGACCACAAACAAACTCCTCTCTCTACCCAGCAGCTCCCACAACCATCCCTCAAGCAACTCCTAGACACCATACTACTCACCACCACCCATCCCCCTCTTCCAAAAACCTGTAATACTGACCTGCTCTTTAACAATTTCAATCTTCATAGCATCATAAGTAAAACTACTGAATTCCATGCAACCCTAAACACCTGTCACCTGACACTGCTGCAATTACTGAAACTTGGTTAAAGCCCCACATTAAAGGCAAGGACATAATTATGACTGGCTATAACATTATAAGACTAGACAGATTAGACAAGGGGTGGTGGAGTCACCATTTTATATAAAGACACCCTCAAAATTGAACAGTTAAACTGTGCCCCTCCCGACCTACCTAACTCTGAATTCCTAACAACATGCCCAGAGATAAACCCAAACAAAACTATTATTATCATAACCGCCTATCTCCCACCTGGCAATAACCTACCCACCACTGAAAATCTACTTTCTTGGGCATCATCCAATTTCAAACAAGAAACTATTATCCTAAGCGACTTCAACTTGGACTGCCACCCCTGATCCTCCAACAACCCCTCCCTCTACATAAACCTTTTCAACTTCACCCAAACCATATCCTGTCCAACTAGGATAGACAAACACTCCAAAAGGAAATCTATATTAGATTGGATACTGACTAACAAACCCAACCTAGGTTACCTAGCAGGCTGCCTTCCAGACTTCCTCAGTGACCACTCACCAACCTTCCTGTACAGGAAACGAGTACACACCCAAACCAACATAATATATAAATTCATCTGTAACAAGAAAAACATATCCCTTCACTTTTAACCTCCTACTTCAACAAATCAACTGGTCACCTCTTAGAAAACTCCCTCTAGATCAGGCTGCACCGTACTTCAGCAATACCTTTCTTAAAATACTAAATAATCTTGCACCCATTAGAAAAATAAGATCAAAACCTAAGCACATTCCCTGGCTAACAAAAGACACCAAATTACTACTTGAATGTAGAGACAGGGCGTGGTTTGCGTATCACACCACCAAAGATAAAACAAACCTCACCACATATCAACAACTCTGAAATCTAGCTAAGAAACAAAGCCAGACAAGCAAAATTACTTCCAAACATGTCAACAAAAACACCAATGCAACCCCCCAAAATTCTGGCAAAACATTAACAATCTCCTCAACGCAGACCATATCCCAACGCCTCCACCAGTCACCTCGAATGCAACTGACCCCATAGCTACACAATTCAACACTCACTTTACTAATACAATCACATACCTGCTAGGTAACCAGCCAAAACAACCTCTCACTGTACCCACTCCCTCTTCAGATTCCCCTAACCCCTTTGCATTTACTCCCATCCAAACCAACTACATAAAAACACTCCTTCCCAAGCTAAAACCTTGCTGCCTACCAGCAAAACTACCCAATGAATTTCTTATAACTGCTGCCCCCTCAACTGCCTACCCTATATCAGTCCTGATCAGCTATTCTATTGCAGAACAATTATGTCCCCTGTCTATAGAAAATATCTGACATCATTCCCTCCACAAAATCGGACCCTCTTAAGAACTAACAAACTACCGTCCCATAGCCATCCTCTCCCCTCTAGCTAAAATTTTAGAAAAATGCATTCACAACCAACTTCTTCCCCATTTCCTCAATCACAATCTCCTTTCCTCCACTCAACATGGCTTTAAGCCAAAACATAGTAGTAGCGCTGCCCTACTGTCTTTTACTAACACTATTCATAAATGAAGGCCAACTTGTCTCATCTATTTTCCTTGATGTGTCATAAGCCTTTGACACAGTTTCCCACCAAACCCTACTCACCAAACTGTCATCCTACAGCCTTAGTTCAGCTGCCCTGTCCTGGTTCCACAGTTATCTCTCTAACTGACAGCAAGCTACCAAATGGGAAAACACCCTTCCCCCCTACTCCCCATCTCTATTGGAGTACCCCAAGGTTCCATACCAGGCCCTCTCCTCTTTACAATATTTACAAATAACCTCAGCTCTGCAACTCAGCTAGCCTTTGTTGTCCAGTACACTGATGATTCCACACTTATTTGCTCAGCCCCCACACCCCAGGAACTACAAATAAAAATGGAAACTTCTTTTCAGGATATAGAAAAATACCACAGAGATCAACAACTCATACAAAACCCTAACAAGACCAAGATAAGTAGTTTTCAGAAATAAAAAAAAAACAAAGCATGCCAGTCCCCTCTAACAATACTCTCTTCAAATAGAACCAAAATAGAGCCCACCAGCCAAATCAAACTTCTAGGTGCCACAATAGACTATAACCTAAAATTTGATAGCCACATCTCCCTCACCATCAAAAAGTCCACACCAAACGAGGCACCCAATATAGAGCCAAACCATACCTTACAGAAAGTGCCAGACTAGCGCCATTCACAACTGCTTTCCACTCTCCTCAATGGATCCCAAATATTTGCTAACTTGTGAAAAACAGACCTAAAAAATCTAGAATCCTGCTATAACAAAATTGCCAAGTTCATTACAGGCCACCCATACAGAACCCACCACTGCTCAGTGCTCTTCCAACTCAACTGGCTAGAACTCACAAACCTTTTAACACTTAATCAAATGACCATAGCCCACAAAATAATTAACCAACCCTGTACTTACTAACCTAATCCAACCTAATATAAGTCTCAGATCACTTAGGTCCTCAAAGAAACTAATGTTAAAGGTTACCCAACCCCACAACACTCAAGGCACCTCCCTCTACTCCTACAAAATTGCAAAGCTCTGGAACACTCTTCCTCAGCCCATAGCAAAAAACTGTATCATGAGCTCAAACACCTCCTAAAAGAACATCTAGCAAATCATTGACTTTGTTCTTGCCATACTCCTGGCTAAGTTTACATGCTCCCCGACTATATCTTCTATTACTGCTCCTTCTCTTATCTAGATCATACCATATGGCTAATATTTTCATATACTTTTCTATTACCAGCTAGACTGGACTTAGATCCTTAGGCAATCATACTGCTCTTATATCGTAACCATTGCTGCCAATGTTTGTTTAAAATATGTTTCCTTTTAATAACTGTATGTTCATATACACTGTTTCTTGAAACTGTATTTTTTGTCTTTACCATTAATTAATACTGCCTTTGAATTTACACTGTTAATACAGTTCAAATATTAATTTTGTCATTATTGTTAGTATTATTAGTTTCTCTACTGTATGTCTGGAGCTTTTCTCCTCGGGTCTCTGCTGAAAATGGGCTTCTGACCCAGACGGACATTACCCGGTAAACAAATGTAATAAATTAATTAATTAATTAATTATCAC